>NW_013666904.1:102730-123928 GCF_000517525.1 Limulus polyphemus | reverse complement strand
ACTAGAGGGAAGGCAGCTAGTCATCACCACCCACCGCCAACTCTTGGGCTACTCTTTTACCAACGAATAATGGGATTGATTATAACACCCCTACGCCTGAAAAGGCGAGCATTTTTGGTGGGATGGGGATTTGAATCTGCGACCCTCAGCTTGGGAGTCAAGCGCCCTAACCACCTAGCCGTACCGGGCCCAGATGTTTGAAAGCAGCTAATATCTGTAAGAAATAAAAATATAAGGTTGATGTAAAAAATTACATTAAAATTCAAACTTGATAATAATTTTTTAAATTGTTTTGGTCTCAGCATCGCCTTATCATTTACTTTAAAAAAATTCTAACATGAATGCAATTCGTGAATTTGATAGAAAATTGCAATAAGTATTTGATGAATTATAAAAAAAGTTGTTGATACCTGAAGGAGTTTTCAAAACTATCTTCTATAAGAAACAAACATATCACTATGTGTAATTAAAAAATTGACATCTCGACTTAATTCGATAGTAGTGGTACTCAACAAAATATTCCTAAAAATTATAATTTTTTTATCTCTGTTTTTCGATTAATTACACTTGCCAATTCTAAAAAGCCAACTGAAGAGATTCGTATTCTAATGTACGGTGAAAATTATAGTATGTAAGTGTTTTAGAGGCAATATTAATTGTCAAGTGTTAAGAAAAAGAAAGTCACCTAAAGTAAGTTTTTATTTTATAAAATAATTTATCAAATCAAAGAAGGTTTATTCATACAAGCTTTTTCAACATCTGGAGTAGATTTAGGCCTAACATTGAATGAAACTGTAATAGGTATCGGTGTTGGCAATGTTAACTTGGATGACACCTTAAGTTATACATGGATTAAACGGTGAGGTCATAAACCCTTATGTTATCCGTAATTTAGAAATTACCAAACTATTGCGAAATAATAGCAACTCTATTATGACTATTTCTAGCACAAACATTAGCTTAGGGAATCAGTCACAATTTTTGTAATTTTCGGTCAATAAAACAAGTAAGCTCCGTATAGGATTATAAGAATATAACAAAGAAGACACAAACAAAACTACCAAGAGTTATATTTATTTTTGTGGCCGTTTTCGATAAATCTTGGTTCACCATCAACTACAAGGATAATAATGCTTGTAAGAAAATATGTTGTATTAATAGCTCAAATTCTATTTGAGGAGATTAGAATAACATCAATATTGGTTGTTTTAACCAATACTGGACAGCCTAGTTTTTGTTTTGAACCATTAAAAACTTTTAAAATATATATTTTGCACTTGCGAAACTTACTTTACCCTCCTGCCATAGAGAACAGTATAGATACATACCTACATATGTATCATAATGTACTTTACACAGCATAAGATTTTACATTTTCAGAAAAAGTTGGTATGAACAAAAATAATTTCATACATACAGATTCTGTAATTAAGTATAAATTGGTTTCAGTTAACCACAAGAAGAGAGGGTTAATGAAATATATATTTAATCTAATTAAACAGTATTCAAATCAGTTTATTACAAAAACCTCAGCAAGGTTAATTCCATATCTAAGACATTTATATAAACTAGGGCCATGTGTAATGAACACTTTCCTTTTACTTTATTTTTTTCAGATAGAGATCTAAACGACAGATAAGTTATATTAGAATTATAAGTTTTACATTTTAAAACTAACAGTAAAAAAATAATTATGTTCTCAAATATCCGCCCTAACTGTGACGTTAAAATTTCAGATCCTCAGCTTCTAACGTAACGAAACAGTAAAAACAGAATCATGTCCTCAGACTTTAAGCAGGAAATTTGAATTTCAAATCATCAAACGATAAATAATACTGTGTAAACAGAATTTAAAATTCCCATCCTGTAAACCTCGTAGTTAAATCAATATCACATGTCCTGAAACTAATTTTACAAGTGAAATTATAAGACGATGTACATTCCTCAAATATAACAGTGAATTCAAATATTAAATCCTAAAAATTCAAACTTGTGTTTGACATCAGAACTCTAAGCTTTAAACTTCGTAGTTAGATCAATACCACACGTCCTCAAACATCAATTTTCAAAGTGATATTAAAATACTAGATTCAGAATCTTCAATCCTAACAATTTCATAAGAGTCCAAAGATCTCAAACCTTAACCATAACAATGTCATTAGATTTCAAAGATCTCAAACCTCAACTCTAACAATGTCATTAGATTTCAAAGATCTCAAACCTCAACCCTGACAATGTCATTAGATTCCAAATATCTCAAACCTCAACCCTAACAATGTCATTAGATTTCAAAGATCTCAAACCTCAACCCTGACAATGTCATTAGATTCCAAATATCTCAAACCTCAACCCTAACAATGTCATTAGATTTCAAAGATCTCAAACCTCAACTCTAACAATGTCATTAGATTTCAAAGATCTCAAACCTCAACTCTAAAAATGTCATTAGATTTCAAAAATCTCAAACCTCAACCCTAACAATGTCATTAGATTCCAAAGATCTCAAACCTGAAATATTCCAAAGATTTCAAATCTCAACCCTAACTATGTCATTATTATCCTTTGTATTCAAACTTCACACATGATTTCAAACATTAAAGTTGTGTCTTTGAATTTTAAAACTGTTACGTTAAAATCTCACATCTCGAAATTTCAAAACTTTCAATGACATTACAATTCCCCAGTTTCAAGTATCAAAACTAGTACTGAAGAGCAATAAAACTTCTACAACTTTAAATGTAAAATTTGAGAATACAGTAATATTTCAATGTAGATTTTTATCACAATACACAAATCCGATATCACAATACTACACAAATCTGAGGTATTATTAAAACTACAAACAATAGTAGTATATTTGCAAACAATTCTGCTAGTGATATTATAAAACTTCTATTAGGGTTATTAATACACATTTTAAAATTTTATAGAAATATACACAAAATTCTAATAAAACGACAATAGATTCTTAAAATGTGTAAAAGAAACGCGACATAATGATGGTAAAAACTTTAGTTCATCTGAAAGTTATTAACAATACTAAAAATATTGTACACTCTTTTATAACAATCGTAATAGCGGTATCAAGATCTTATGGAAATTTATAAGTAATCTTAAGAATATTGGTAGAATGTTAAGCATGTCTGAACGTAGCCTTAATAATGATACTAAAATATTGTAATTCTTTTTAAAAATAATCCTATTTATTCCACTAGTAGCTTTCAACACTTGTAAAAAATGGTTATAATCTTAACGATATTAAAATCTTACACGATTTTTAGATAATTCTATGATACCACTAGTAATTTTCAACACTTGTAAAAACTGGAATAATGTTAATGACATTGAAAGTTTACATGATATGCAAATAATTCTAATAATACCGCTAGTAACTTTCAACACTTGTAAAAATCGTAATAATGGCAATGATATTAAAAACTTACATAATTTGCAAATATTCCTAATGACGTCATTAGCATGCTTTGTTTTGAAATATTAAATCAGTTACGATAAATTCCATAAAGCACTTTTCTAAAGTTTAAAATGACAATTCTTGCTTCTTTAGTAGATGAGTACGGTTAATAAGTGAAAAGATTGATCAGAAATGGAAATAGCTCAACCTTTCCTTAAAAGTTTTCCTTTATTTGCATGCCAAAACGTAAACTGTGTAACATATAAAATTCAGAATCATTAATATGTCAACATGTGACTGACAGAAACAATACCATTTCTGAGGACAAAACAAGCACGTGATTTAGACAATGGTTTCTCTACAGAAGCTTATCATTCAAGGAATATTAATACCGCGACACTGGGGAATTAATGTGATGATGACTGGAAGGAAATGAAAACTACGAGCCTGATGACAATGGTTGTCCTGCTAGTTATAAGTCTGGTGATTTGTTTTAATCTTATAGAAAATGCCTTGCCCTGCGTTGTTTCCTCTCTGTAACTAGATGGGATATTTCGGTGTAATATATCTTAAATCACGCAATAACCTGAACGAATGTCGAAACACCTGCTATTCCTCTAAAGAATAATAAACGTAAAAAATAGGCTGTAAGTGTCGCTCATGTGCATTATGGTAACCTATAACATGGCACACAAGGAAAAGATGGAGTATACTACAATAGTGCATTAATTAATATGAACATCAAGAGTAAAGCACAAAAGTAATACATCATATGTGTTCGGTTTCTAGAATTTATGCGTTAAACCATACAACAAAAATGTGTTAAAAAGATAACTATTATATAAATACTGAAATTGCAATAATTCGAAGTAATACCTTCTACAACAAGTGAAAATAAGTTTTAATATGTAATAAAACTTTAATAACGTTTTACTGCTGGAAGCTGAGTTGACACGGCGAACAGAAAGTAGTGCATGGTGAATGTAGAAATAACATTCTTTGAGAACGTCTAATAAGAAACATTTTACTACTTGAAATTGAGTTGACACGGCGGCGAACAGAAAGTAGTGCATGGAGAATGTAGAGATAACATTTTTTAGGAACGTCTAATAAGAAACGTTTTACTGCTTGAAATTGAGAATCAAAGCTCATTTGACACAAGCTAAAATGAAACAAACTTATATGTATTTTCAGTATTTTGATCAATAAACCAGAAGATTAGTAAAAACAAGTTTTATCCAAGAGAAACAACTTTCAGGAGAACCTTTAACAATTATTAAAAGTAACATTGATTATGTTTACGTGTTTCTAACGATATTTAGCAGTTCAGATTTTTCATGTTTACGTGTTGCCAGCAATATTTTGAAACTTAGACTGCACATGTTATCGTGTTTCTGAATAATACGTGTATAGTAAAATTTACGTTTCCCATGTTTACGTGTTGCTAACGATATATTTGAAACTCAAGCTGCTCAAGTTTACATGTTTCTCAGCAAAACATGTATGTGATAGCCCATGCCTATTTTATCTACATATCGCTAGAAAAATATAAAATCTTACATTATTCATGCTAACGTGTGGTTAATAATTTGTCTTTCATTACATAAAAAACTTTCTTCCATCAAGTCTACTCCAAGTACTTCTCTTCCAGCTCAAGCCTCACCATGTAATATTCATATTCAATAATTTATATATTATGAATCACTATTAGGAAGCTGGTCTAACAGTTTATTTATTTAGAAACAGCTATTCTTGTCGTCTAAATTCTCTACCAAAAACTTCCACACCGTAAAGTGACTTTTTTCTCTGTAGCTCAGGAATAACTTTTCAGCTCAGAAGATCGTAAAAAAATAAAAAATATTGCTATCCACGTTCTATCGATGTATGATAATTGCTATTTTTAGCTAAATTTATAGAGAGGAATTGTGCTAACTATCAAAATACCGAAAACAATTTGTGATTTAAGTTTAGATAGCTGTCTTTGAAATTACTTTGCATCAATTAGTTAATTAATTAAACGAGTGTCATAAGAAATATTCAATACCTATATTTATCGACTCCTCTTGTAAAACTGTTTACATCCTATTAATCATATCTTATTTTGTTTTTTACATTGAAATACATCTGTATTAGAAGATAAATTTCACAACAGTATGTTAGTTATTACTCATTTACAAAACTTTTATAGAGAAACGCATGAGTCAACGTAATTCAAAATAGCTTACTCGGCTTTTGAAACTCCAAATTACTTTCTACAACGCAAGCAATCCCTTCACTTTTTCAAAGACTTGTATTTTGTTATTATATAAGTCAAACTAGTTATTTCATAATTTATTAAACTTATTATGTGATTCTCATGGATTAGATTTTCCGTTTCAACTAAATTAACATGTATGTAAAAAACAACAACAAAAAACATTTGGACATAATTACATGCCCCCTTTATTCTGTTAAGTGTACATAACTTAAAATTATACGATTTGTGATGACTTACCACAACAATTCACTAGATAACATCTACTAATAAGATGACTTACCATAACAATTCACTAGATAACATCTGCTAATAAGTTGAATTACCACAACAATTAACTAGATAACATCTACTAATAAGTTGAATTACCACAACAGTTAACTAGATAACATCTACTAATACGATGACTTACCACAACAATTAACTAGATAACATCTACTAATAAGATGACTTACCACAACAATTCACTAGATAAAATCTACTAATAAGATGACTTGTTTTGCAAATAAAGATAACTAGAGAATTTCAAAGTCTCTTGCATTCAGTATCACGTAAAAACTTCAAAAATATCATTTATGTTTGATAAACAGATGGTTTAGCTGTAAGTTTGTGGGTTTGTAGAGAAAAGATTGGAGTTTGATACCCGCGGTAACAAAACGCAGATAACCCATTTTCAAAGTTTGCGTTTAAAAAAGAAGAAACAAGAAAACAAAGTTATTAGTAGATGTTATCTAGTTAATTGTTGTGGTAAGTCATCGTATTAGTAGATGTTATCTAGTTAATTATTGTGGTAAGTCATCTTATTAGTAGGTGTTATCTAGTGAATTGTTGTGGTAAGTCATCTTATTAGTAGATGTTATCTAGTGAATTGTTGTGGTAAGTCATCTTATTAGTGGATGTTATCTAGTTAATTGTTGTGGTAAGTCATCTTATTAGTAGATGTTATCTAGTGGATTGTTGTGGTAAGTCATCTTATTAGTAGATGTTATCTAGTGAATTGTTGTGGTAAGTCATCGTATTAGTAGATGTTATCTAGTTGATTGTTGTGGTAAGTCATCGTTTTAGTAGATGCTATCTTGTTAATTGTTGTGATAAGTCATCTTATTAGTAGATGTTATCTAGTGAATTGTTGTGGTAAGTCATCGTATTAGTAGATACTATCCTGTTAATTGTAGTGGTAAGTCATCGTATTAGTAGATGTTATCTAGTTAATTATTGTGGTAAGTCATCTTATTAGTAGATGCTATCTTGTTAATTGTTGTGGTAAGTCATCGTATTAGTTGATATCTTGTTAATTGTTGTGGTAAGTCATCGTATTAGTAGATGTTATCTAGTTAATTGTTATGGTAAGTCATCGTATTAGTAGATGCTATCTTGTTAATTGTTGTGGTAAGTCATCGTATTAGTAGATGTTATCTGTTAATTGTAGTGGTAAGTCATCGTATTAGTAGATGCTATCTTGTTAATTGTTGTGGTAAGTCATCGTATTAGTAGATACTATTTACTTAATTGTTGTGGTAAACTTTAATCTGGCATACACTAGAAACAAAAATATATTCTTATGGTAAAATCCAGGATTCTATTCCCCATGCCTCCCAGTGGCTCAGCGGTAAGTCTGATGGTGTGTATCGCTAAAACCTGGTTTAATTACCCGTGGTGATAAAATCGTTTTGTAAAAATGTATTTCTTTTTTATCTTTAGATATTATTATTTGATTACAATCTGTTGTGTTCAACGCGTATAAGATAAATCTGCTGCAAAAGACGCCCTCCTCATTTTGGAGCTATGGCTGTTTAAAAAATTGACTGTCTAATTCGGTCAGAAAAAAAGGAGCCCAGAATTGGCTGTGTTTGTTTTTAATTGTCGTCTTTCCCTCTAATCTACCGTATTAAAGCAACTGGTTCAGGTGTTTAAGGGTTGCTTGTTTGAATATTTCACACATAGCTAAATAAAGGCTATCTGCGCTAGCTTCCTTATTTCTGAGCTAACATGTTCTTGCAGATAACCAAATATACTCGAGTCTAGGTTTATTGCTTTAACTGTGCATTATAACACACTACTTTTAGTAAAAGATTTAACATCCCATAAATTCCAGAACCAGAGATTTGATGACTGTATATACTTATGCACACACACACACACACGCACACATATATTTACTAAAATATATAGAAATTTCTTCAGCAACCTAAGTTTGATTCAATTTGAATACCACTTTACTTAATGCATAAAACTTAAAATATCACGAAAAAGGACTACTCCACAAGCCATTAATAACATAAAAAGGGCAATACATAAACTATGTTTTCAACATAAACATTCACTAATTTTGATAAAACCTTATGCCAATGACAATTCTTTTCACTCTGGTTTTGTTACAGGAAATAAAAGATTAACTGAAATCACATGTTTTCATTTCTTCAGACGGAACAAATCACCTTTATGTGGGTTATTTTTACGATGATTGTCGTTGGTAACAGTTCTGTCCTGGTGACATTGTTGATGTCGAAAAATAGAAAGTCCCGGATGAACTTCTTCATAATGCACCTAGCTCTTGCAGGTAAGCTCCACTTTTTACTTTGCATCCACAGCTAGCTTGCATTTAAATCTAGCGTTGACGCAGGGTTTAGTATATGATTAAAGATCCGTTTCTGCTTGTGATTAAGCGATAGCTGAACAGAAGTGAATTAACGTGTGAAAATTTACCATCCCATGTTAGGTAACAAATCAAAATGCTTGACTGCCAAAAACTGAAGTTTCGAACAACTTCAGTCTTATTAAGTTAACGATGCATCACGTTGTAGTTAGACATGAAAGTGGATTGATGTGGTTCGTTCTTTATTTTGCTTAAGTTATCTTAGTGAGAAAAAAAAAGACATTGAATACTATTGTGTAATTTTTTTCGCATCTTATTCTATTGAAAAGCATTTAACAAAAGTTGAGTTGGGATTATATTTAATAAGATGTACATAGAAGATTGATTTATGATTAACTTAAAAGCTGATTACTACTGAGTTTCATGTGATTAATACTCAACATGTATTTTTTTTATTTTACGAGTAAAAAAAACATTTAATGTAGGAACGCAATAGATTTTACACAAGCTCTTAAACAATTCTGGTATCAAGATGACGACATTTCTTAAGAACATTCCACTAACAAGTTTTGAACTCCATGTAATCGTTCCTGACATTTCTTAAGAACATTCCACTAACAAGTTTGAACTCCATGTAATCGTTCCTGACATTTCTTAACAACATTCCACTAACAAGTTTTGAACTCCATGTAATCGTTCCTGACATTTCTTAACAACATTCCACTAACAAGTTTTGAACTACATGTAATCGTTCCTGATATTTCTTAACAACATTCCACTAACAAGTTTTGAACTCCATGTAATCGTTCCTGATATTTCTTAACAACATTCCACTAACAAGTTTTGATCTCCATGTAATCGTTCCTGACATTTCTTAACCACATTCCACTAACAAGTTTTGAACTCCATGTAATCGTTCCTGACATTTCTTAACAACATTCCACTAACAAGTTTTGAACTCCACGTAATCGTTCCTGACATTTCTTAACAACATTCCACTAACAAGTTTTGAACACCATGTAATCGTTCCTGATTTCCTACAGTTGTAAAGAGCATCTTAAAAAGGAAAAGGCAGTACAACATTTGTTAACAGAGACCCAAATTTTAGTCCGTGTTTAAAGATAAATAAATTGCAGTTAACTTTCTAAGTCATTAGAGTGCTGATATGTTGTCCTTTAAGGGCAAAGCTATACAGTAGACTGTCTACGCTTTGTCCATCGAAGGGAGACATACCTCAGATGTTAGCGTTGTAGGTCCACAAACTTACTGCTGTACCCACTGAGTGATGGTCGTTTCCATGTATTCAGACACAGTAGTCTGTTTAAAAATAGTTCGCAAATAAATAAATACCTTAATTTTTCTTGGACAACTATTGTCATCAGTCTATTTGCAGGTTATGTCAGCAAGTTTATTACATTACCGTGCAACTTCTTCAAACTTTACGGTTGTAAGGGGAAATACTAATTACCTTTTAAGCGTAAAGAAGGAATTATTTAAGAACTTCTTCGTCAAAGTAAAAAAACAAAAAGAGTGAATAATAATATGTCAAATATATTAATTAAAACAAGAAATACTATTTCCTGATGGCTTGAGTTTTCCATTCATATGTGGATTAGATTGAACTGTTATTGATTCCGAATTTAGTGTTTTCATCGTGTTTAGGTCATATAAAAATGATTATTATTTCATGCTGTAAATTTTAAAGTTCATATATCAGATCTCCGAATCTTTATTAGACTTGTCCGTGGGTTTGGTCCAGGTTTTGGCAGATGTTATCTGGAGGATGACGGTGGACTTTTATGGTGGAAGAATTGTCTGTAAGCTTGTCCGTTATTTACAGGTATATGAAATACCTTTTGATATTTTATAAAACCTTATGAGATATCAGTTTTTATAATTATATTTTAGAGGTGTCAGTTTTTCTCTTTACTTTATCATTGTATTTTATGATATATCAAAAATCTGTGAATCCTTGATAACATCTCTTAACATCATCTTTGTTTAAAGTATGTTAATAAGAAGTATATTAATAAGTTCAAATGAAACGTCTCCTTGCTATATGTTTAATTTTTAGCGCTCTGAAGAAGAAAATAATATTTTTCTCATGTTTGATACTCATTTTCATACTTTATATTTTCCATCTTTGAACTACCTGTTCAACAGGATGAATAAACAGTTCATGAACTAACTAATGAATGTATATTTGCTGTAAAATTCTTTTCAATGCTATAATTATAGCTACCAGTTTGGCCGCCAATTTTTATTTCATTCCTTTTAGTCGCTCGAGAAACCCTTTTTGGCCACACCTTTATTTTCACACCTAAGGTGTTTTTGAATAGATATCATGACTTTTTGTCTATACACTCTAACAAAACACATCAAATATGAAAGTGACACTCGATAGCAACCAAAATTAGCCTTATGATCGCATCCCTATTATTCGGAACAAACCTTTACCTTATATAACAAACCTGATTCTTTAAAATATATGGTGGTAGTTTTCCTCTCTAAAACAGTGTTAATAACTTCTTTTATAGTAACGCCAAGGAATATAGATTAAAAGTTTCTTGTCATCACCAGCATGCACTCGGTACAGCCATATCAAGCATCATTATTTACGTTAATTACTTAAGCTAACATGTCTGAAAGGTTGGTAATGAATAGTCAATAATAACCGCCCACCCATATGATTCGTTTGAAAAACTTGAGCTAGAAACTGCTAATCTAGCTTACTTGGTCCAACCAATACTTATGTATCTGCACGTCCTTTCACCTTATAGTTTTGCTTCTGTAAATCAGCCGTCTTTAATCCGAATAGACAAAAACTAAAAACGGTCCACTTTTAATCTTAGGTGAAGCTGTAGTAAAAATGTTAGACCGATAGCTCACGAGACTTTTTGCATAGGCATGAGCAAAACCTTTGCACATGTGGCTTATATTTATAAAAAATGAGTCTCCTGATTGTAGGTTGAAAAGATGTCTCAGTGTACCAAATTTGACAAAAATCCATAAAAGTTAAATATATTTTTCATCAGATAAAGTTTCCGTACTTTTGGTGAGAAGAAAAAATAATAGGAAGAAAATCAAAATTGGAGATGTTATATCTCAGATATTTTATAACAGATTGCCTTAAAATTTGGATCTGAAGTAAGGATCCAGTAGAGCACATCCACTGAAAATATACGACAGATTGAATTACCACAGTCAGAGAAACAGAAGGTGGAAAATCGCTAAACTATCACTCCTGTTAATAACACACAATGGTCCTGCACCAAGTTGTTTTGGCTGCACTACACACTATTGTGTGTCTTGTCTTGATTTTAAGAGATTTGAATGCTGTTAAACATTATAGGATACTATTCATAGTTTCTACTTCTAATAATTGAAAAGATTTATAGAATAGTTTCCCTTACGGTTTCAAATATTTCTGTTTAAGGACAGAGAAACAGGTTATGTCGCTCACTTGGCGTTGTACTTGCAGATTAGCATGTTTATATGAAGACGATAGACTTGTTTAAAAAATATATTATTTTCTTTCCAGGTAATGGTAACCTATTCCTCAACGTATATGTTGGTCGCTCTAAGCATAGATCGTTATAACGCAATTACCCACCCAATGAAGTTTCGAGGAAGTTGTAAGTTTTTTTTTTGTAGCGTCATAGTTTACAAAGATCTACACCTTTAATTGGCAAGGTGCCACAAAAGTAGTTATACAAAAAAAAATATTAACCTGCTTCTAAGAGATATATACCAGATTTCTTTGCACCAAATAGACAGTAATTTATAAATTGTGAATATTATTTTTTTTTACCAAGGAAATGTTTCCTGAGCTTTGAATATCCTAAGTGAGTGACTGGAACTTGCCTATTTTAGAATAAATATTCTAGATAACAGAGAACATTCTGGCTGGTATTCTTCTATTAAGAAATTTAATTATTTAAATTTTAGTTGACTTGTTTTGTAAGTTAGAGCTATTATTAATCATCCATTGTAACCCTTGTTTAAGTGAGCCAATTATTCAGTAAAACATACCCTTCAACAAATTATACATAGTGTTTTTTATATTGTATTCAAGATCTCATTTTCAGTAAACAATAAAAAACTCCACAATATATTATTATTTTTTCTTCAAATTTTCTACCTTTTCTCTTTTAGATTACGTAATATAATTTACCTAAACAAGGTGTATTATCTCAAATTAAAAGATAGCACATTATGAGAAGTTTTAGGTATTTTTGTTTTAATTACATATTTTGTTAGCACGAATGTTAAGATTTGTTGGGCAAAGTGCAAAAAAGAGTTAATAAAATCTACTATTGGCGCTGAGATCAACATCTGTTGCTACTTATATTGCCAACAGATAAGTAGTAATGATTTTAGATGATCGAGCTTACTAATATGTTACTCTTAATGTTATGTATTACATAGTTTTTTATCTCTGCTGCTATATCGGCTTTTTCCACCATGAACGGTTGATGTTTGTGACATATGGGTAAAAATTATTCGAACTTGTCAATTTTAAGCCATTTTATGCTGAGAACATGTCATACAACGTGTATGCAGAATTGTACTTTCTTAAATCACTGAAGCTAGTCCCCAGCACGAATTAATGTTTTTTGTTGTTTACAGCTTTAAGTGATTGTTAACACTAATCTGTAATTTTTGTATATACATTTTCCTAACAGGGAAGCGAGCTAGGATCCTGGTAGTATCTGCATGGGGAGTCAGTACACTAGCCTCCATCCCAGCCATATTTCTAAACGAAGACTTGGTAATCAAAGGTCGAGTACAGTGCTGGATTGACCTCAGTCCGTGGCAATGGAAGGCCTACTTGATGCTTGTAGCGCTGTCTTTATTCTTCTTCCCAGCCCTGATTATTTCTACTTGTTACAGTGTGATTGTGTACACTATCTGGAACAAAAGCAAAGCCATGGGTTATCCAAAGATTCAGAATAATTCCATTCTTTCAAAACGTAAGTAGAACTTTCTGTTAAACCCTTGAACTCGATAAGCTTTTGTTTGTAATTAAAAACAGAATTAGAACACCTGTATATTCTTTTCAACGTCGAATTTCTAGAAACAATCTTGCAAATTTCATCTTATTAGTTTTATAATATATACAATAAAATATTGTTGGACACGTAGTGTAAACATAAAGCATATTTCATAACCATTTCTCTGTTACAAATTTTTGCGACGTGCATTTTTTGTACATATATTTTCCCAGTAATTTCGGACAATATTTTGTACTTCATCTCAGGTGGAGTCCGAAAACAGTACTAAATCGACAAATGTAATAGCAATAATTCAAAAACTACCCAGTTTTACTATATTTAGTACAATAATTGAACAAAAGTTATTGCTCTGTAACTTACTAGCCAAAGTAAAGCCTACTGTTATTACACTCCCAAAGCAGGAAGCACCGTACGACAAAACGCTTCCATTGACAGTGATATAGACAGTAGAAGAGCGAGTTCAAGAGGAATAATCCCAAAAGCAAAAATAAAATCTGTGAAGATGACCCTTGTGATAGTCTTTGGTAAGTATTCAAGTCCATGAAGATGACCTTTGTGATAGTCTTTGATAAGTATTCAAGTCCATGAAGATGACCTTTGTGATAGTCTTTGGTAAGTATTCAAGTCCATGAAGATGACCTTTGTGATAGTCTTTGATAAGTATTCAAGTCCATGAAGATGACCCTTGTGATAGTCTTTGGTAAGTATTCAAGTCCATGAAGATGACCTTTGTGATAGTCTTTGATAACTATTCAAGTCCATGAAGATGACCCTTGTGATAATCTTTGGTAAGTATTCAAGTCTATGAAGATGACCCTTGTGATAATCTTTTTTAAATATTCCAGTCTGTGAATATGAACTTTTTGACAGTCTTCGGTAATTATTCAAGTCTGTGAAGATGACCTTTGTGATAATCTTTGGTAATTATTCAAGTCTGTGAAGATGACCTTTGTGATGGTTTATTCATGCATTGTACTGGGAAAAATAAAGACAATTTAGTAGAAATATATTAACACGAAGCAGATTGATGTTGAAGTTGGAGCTCATAACCTATAAACCTGTGAGAATTACAGACTACTTCTAATTTCTTTTGTATGTTCTGTACAACAAAACTTGAGAGGTTGGTACTTTTAGTTATAAGCCTTTCTGTTTAAGTCGCCTGTTTGCAGCAGTGCCACGTAAGGTTTCAGCTGTCGTTGATTCACTCATGTAATGAAAACAAAAATACCAATTTAAGTTAAAAGACTCTTTCAAACCATTAATTAACGCACTTGATCAACGTTATCTTATTCTACCCCAAAGACTAAAAATTCCCAGTTCTACTTTAACTGATGAAAATAGATTTAGTCCTGTAGTTAGGGTATCGACTGTGTGTTTAATCAATATATCATGAAAGAGCAGAAAAATATTGTTTAGGGACATTCAAAAGAAAAGTAAAATTTGCATTTGGAGTTCTGTGTTAAATTTCATTGTCTATATATATTTACGGTTTGGTTTGTTTGAAATTAAGCACAAAGCTACACAATGGGCTATCTGTGCTCTGCCCACCACGGGTATCGAAACCTGGTTTCTAGCGTCGTAAGTCCGCAGACATACCGCCGTGCCACTGGGGGGCATATATTTACGGACACTAAAAGAAAATATGTATGAGCTTTGATACGAAGAATTTCATATTGTTGGTACGTCTACCTTTTTTGTTTGTGTACATTCAAGGTAAAAATGCATCGTTTGCATGATTTTAGTATTAAGCGTTTCAAATTGTTTGTATAACTTGTTCACTACCGATAGTTTCATTGGATGGTGTTCAATCGCCTGGATGTGAGAAACTTGATGAAAGTTAAATAATATTAATAACGAAACGTTTGAAATTAGATTAAAAAGACAGAGAAAACAATTGGGGAAAATTTGTAATCTTTAAATTTATTTGAAGTTGAACATTGTACATACGTTATAGATATCAGAAAACCATAATACAGAACACATCGTTTCTAACATTTGTGTTACATCGGCTTTATTTCCACACAGTGTTTCTTTGAATGAGTCAAATTATTCACAAAAACATAAATTTACACTTAAGGCTTCCGATAAACAAAATAATATGAATTTCTTCTACTAAAGCCCTCCAGTGCCACAGCGGTATGTCTGCGGACTTACAACGCTAGAAACCGGGTTTCGATACCCGTGGTGGGCAGAGAACAGATAGCCCCTTGTGTAGCTTTGTGCTTAACTTCAAAAACAAACAAACTTCTATTAAACCTGATTAATTGCTCTTGCCAAAAAGTTCTCTCTCTTTCCATTTTTTCGACGGAGCTACGTGCTCTTCTTAAATGCAGAATTAAACTTGTGTCAAAGTACAATATTAAACATACGAGAATACAAAGCTTTCTTTGAATTATATAAGTACAGAGTAGGGAGTGACCTAATAACTGCCATATCGGACTGTGGATCCGAGGGTCCATGGTTTATGAAACTTTGCCGCAAAGTCTCGGCCCTCATTTTGGGGCCGTAGTTGCAACATAAAAGTGATTGTCAAATCTCACTATTCGATTAGATTAGCTAAGTATTGGCGATAGATGATGTTTAGTAACTACCTTCCCTCTAGTATATTAGCCCATGTTGCGCGAATATCCAAAACAAACTAACAAATAAACAAAAGTACAACATAATATTAAATACTTTATTTCGACTTGCTACGTTGAATGGTTGTCTTTAGTAACCCTACGTGGAACGTTTGGTGTTGAATTATAACACTTTAAGTTTGCGAGACAACTCTACCTATAAAGTCAGATAAAATATTGCGATTTGCGATGTTATTCTTAGATAAAAGATGGAAATTAATATGAATATGAACAACGTCTGTTGTTTAGTTTAACAACGGCACAAGTTGGTGATATATCAGAGTTCTAGATTTCAGAGCTAGCGAGCCCAACTCGAATCCAGTCAAACCCTTATCATGGATGGTGGGTGTTAGAACGCCGCTTTCCCTTTATTTATTAGTTTTTACAAATTCATTTATTTTACAAATTGTCTTATCATACCATTTGCTTTATTATTCAACGTCTTCATAAAACATGGATTATCATAGCTTAATATATTCTTCATTCCTGGTTAACCTGCCAGACTGTTTATCAGAAGGTTTAAGGTTTGAGCCCATGATATGGCACTGAACATGCTCCACAATTTCAGCTGTGTGCGTGCTGTAAAAGTGACAGTCAATTCCGCTATTATGTTAAGAGTAACCGTATAGGAAGATGGTGCTGCTTATCTGGCTCTTTAGCTCATGTGTCGCGTAACAATGTCGCATAAGATGCTGCTCAAGTTGAAATTGATAAATTCTAGATTACTTAACTTGTAAATACGTGTCTATTAAACAGGTATCTTGCTCCAATGATAATCCATACTGAACCAGCAGTAATTCGATCAAGTTTCTCATTGTCAGTAAAATAAAAAAAAACAAATTAAGCTTAAATAAAGAGTTTAATTTATGTTCAGGATATTCAAGATAATTACTTGTGTTTGATATAAAATGTTTCAAGCAAATGTTTTACGAGTTTTAGCTTAATACGCCGATAAGCTTATAGAGTACGTCTGTTTAAATTTGCTCGCATCTATTCGAAAGCGAGATACCTTATCATTATGACATCTACAGGAACAAATGTGCATGAAGGAAGATTCGGTGTTGAATATTTCAACCTAAATTTGTGAACGTTTCCAAATGTTTAAATTTACATGTAAGCAGTTATGGGAGTACACTGTCATCCATTGCCTTATATCCTTTTATTGCCCTACTTATATTGTGCAGAATAAATTTTACAACGCTAAATATTTCAATAGTTCTTCCCGATTGTAAAAATGTTACTCCAAATTAAATCATTTAAACATGGCAGTTAGGTTCGAAACAAACAAATATGCCACTAGTTAATGACGCTAATATCTATAAATAAACTTGGCGTCGAATTAACGATCCTAACTCTTCCAGTTCCAATATATTACCTTAACAACGCCATATATCGTTATCCAGGGATCATTAAGAGGCTTATTACTTCTTTCACTTATCTAAAAAATTTATTACTGTTAAATAGGATGTATTGATTTTGGTAGGTCGGAAATTGCCAATAAGTAGGGGGAATAACCTCGTTGCTCCGATTCAACTACCGTTTTCGCATGCTATAAAAAAGGTAGTTAAGTTATAAAACTTTACAAAACGCTTGGAGACTTGTTAGCTTTTTATAAATAAGTAAATGAAAAAAGGAATTTAAGGATACATAGTTTACTTGAAATATACATATTATAATGTAATTTACTGTAATTTGTTTTAAAAATGTTTTTATGAAAGAAAAAACCTTGGGGAATTAACATGAAAGAGCATTGTTTCTGTTCTCTGAACATTGGCACTATCTATGGCAGTAACAAAAATTACGGAATTAATTTTAACTGAAAAAAAAACTTATAACTTGTCAGTACATGAAATTCCCCTAGTAGTTTAGCTCTACCTGTCAATCAATTATGTCTGCAATGGCTGTTTATGGTTGAAACCAAACTCGTGGCTCCATCTCTTGCTTCATATCTTTAGCCATTGCAATCTCTTCTTCTTCTAAATAAAAGGGTTTCCGCCAGGTGGTTAGGGCTCTTGACTCTCCGATCCACCAAACATTCTCGCTTTTCAGCCATGGGGGCGTTATAATGTTACGGCTAATCCCACTATTATTTGGTAAAAAAGTAGCCCAAGAGTTGGCGGTGGGTGGTGATGACTATCTGCCTTCATTCTAGTCTTTCACTGCTAAATTAGGGATGGCTAGCGTAGATAGCCATCGTGTAGTTTTGCGCGAAATTAAAAAACAAACAAATAAAAGGGTTTCCTATGTGTCTTGCAAATATAATAGTTATGTTTTCCAATACTTTTTACTTATTTGTTCGTTTGTTTATTGTTGATGTTGCTACATGTTGAATTTTGTTATATGTTAATAAGTGATTGGCGAAAATGTTTACATCTATAATCTCAATAACTAATTTTAAGTATTACTTTTGCGATTTTCTTGTTTTTGAAGTTAAGCACAAGCTACACAACGGGCTATCTGTGCTATACCCACCACGGGTATCGAAACACGGATTCTAGCGTTGTAAGTCCGCGGCATACCGCTGTGCCACTGGGGAGGGAGCTTAAAATTATACTGTGATAAACAACATGATATCTGCAGTTTCTTTTTGTTAATGTATCCCGAATAGATTAGCAAATATAGTTTTACAGAGCATCAATCAGCATGATCGGAAGACATAAGAATAAATATGCATATTATATTAGCCGGGAAAATGCAAATTAAAATCATTAGTATATTTGTGAACCTGCACATAACTGTAAAAAAAAAGAAACCAGTAGTTCTCTAGAGATATGAGTACCATAAAATCTGAAATTTCCTTCGTTATCAAGTTATATTATTAACCTTGTCTGATCTATATACTGGAGAGAGGATCATTTTTTTAGTGTTACCATTTTATCCTTAAATCGTGGCATTTTTTGATCAGGTGAATACTAAGAATAAACTATGTCTACTCTGCCGATACATCCATTGAAACAATATACATGTAGGTAATTTGTATGTGGTTTTGTGTCCGTTTTACTTCACCATATAGTAACCTATATACAATATAGATATGCCTTTGTATAAGGTCAAGTTAGATAGAAACAATGACAAAAAAAGACGATAATTGAAAAATCTACCTACAAACTGAAATACCTTTTCTTCTTTTTAATTATAATTTAAAGATTTCAAATTAAGCTTAACAAGTAAGGACAACTGGAAATGCAGATATGTTGTAAGTAGTATGTTTGTGTGCACGTATTGGTAGTGCTAAAGCTCGAGAGAAACCTCTCTGAAACTGTCAGAAAACTTGGACTTTGTCAAGCAAATCTGAAACGATACAGGAGACTCTGTTATGTTTTGTTTCTTTCTGGTCATGCTTACTATTTGTTACTTGATTCATCTTTATATAGCTAGAAATCAAGCGTTGTTGTCTTTCATTTGCGTTGCTTCTTATTTTTAATCAAATGAAAACATAATGTACAATATATTGTAATGTCAAAGAAACGTTGCACTGCATTAAGATATTCTGGTATATTATTGACAATACTTCATCGGTGTACTTAGATTTACATAAACAGTCCATCACTATATGCATGTAACTACATCGCCTGGTATTATACAAATGTAGACAATAGTTGTATAGGCCAGGTTTCTTCTTACCATTGATTCGCCCGCTTGCAGAACCCAGCAGATTACCCTTTTATGCTCCGAAATACCTTCACGATTTGTTTGGTTAAAAATTGAAAGGAATAGTTAAATAAAGGGTTATTTGCTAACTTTTCCAACACTTCCTAGAGAACATACGCGCCAACGTTCGTTCGTTTCGTTTCCTGATTTGGGTGGAGAACAAGCGAGTTAAAATAGTAACAATGTAATCACAACTTTAAAATACTTGGAAACTGTAAAACAGTGGAACGTCTTTTATTGATCAAGCCATTAATTTGATTTAGAATGACGTCAGTTACCCACACTTTTAATTTTAGATCGAGCTGGTGTAATCCTGAAATCAGACAGTCATATTGTGTGAAACTGTATTCGCTTTGACTGATATATTTTCTTACGTTTCGTGTTATTCAGTAATAGAATATTTTTCTTCCTAAAATGCAAACTTATGTGACTTAGATAAAATTCTGGTTATTAGCATGGTCTGATGGTTAGGGCGCTTGATTCGCAATCTTCTAGTGTCGGTATCGAAACCCAACCCCAAGCATCCTCGCTCTTTCAGCCGTGGAGCGTTATAATGTTACGTATAATCCTAGTATTTCTTGTTAAAGAGTATCCCAAGAGTTGGTAGTGGGTGGCGCTGACCAGCTGCCTTCCCTCTACATTGTAAACAAACCCCGTAAAAATAAACGCAGTTAACCGTCGTTTTTCAATGTTATACATGCTAATGTTAGTGTAATTATCCGTAAGGTTTTTAATGTATAGAACCATTTTTCAAAACACTGTAATATCCATTGAATGTAATATGAAAATGTTTAGAAAAAATAATTTGACAACAAAAAGACAATATTTATTTAAATTATCGGTGAATTACGATACTCCATCCTATATTTTATACATGCATAATATTTATCAATTAAAAACTAGGCATACACAATTCAAGTTGTTTATCTATAGGTATTGTAAGGCATCCTTTCAGACTTCAAAACTTATGTAGGTCTTGTGCGTTTCATAAAAGTAAAGCAACTTTTTTACGTGATTTGTCAGTCTGAAAGCAGGAATTCACTAAAACAATTGACGTTTGTATAAATCATAGAGATATTCTGACAACGCTTAAACAAATAACGAATAAAGCTATTTTATGTGGATAAACCATTTAAACTGTTTCTATGTGGAACTGTAAAAAACAACAAGCTTGAAATATATAATAAAACCATCGTTTTATGTTGACTAAACATTAATTTAAAAAAGTGTTTCTTTATGAAATTACACTAAAAAGAATTGAAATACATGGTAAAACAATCGTTTTAAGTGAATTAACCTTTAATTTACAAGTATTTCTTTGTAGAATGACTGTAAAAAATCACTAGAAATGCATGCATAGAAATATATGTAATGTGATTATATGTTAATTTAAAAGTATTTCTTTGTGGAATGACACTAAAACAAACAATTAAAATACATGGTAAATAAATTATTTTATGTGAAATAACCGTTAATGTAAGTGTAATTCCTCGTAGAATAACAGTAAAAACACTTAAAATACAGATTAAAACAGTTATTTTATGGTAAATTTAACAAAAGACATCGTGAATTAACTTAAGGTTCTGAAGACGGCTTGAATGGGTAATGAAGAAAAACTTTAATATAACAGCAAATGATGATGACAAAACCTT
>NW_013666904.1:83364-102720 GCF_000517525.1 Limulus polyphemus | reverse complement strand
AAGGTTTTGTCATCATCATTTGCTGTTATATTAAAGTTTTTCTTCATTACCCATTCAAGCCGTCTCCAGCCATTATTAGTCTCAAAGTGGGTTCCTCGTCATCGAATTTAAGGTTCTGAAGTTATTTCTACGGTTAAAGGTCTGGCAGCCTGGTTACCAGTTTTTTTTTCCACAAATTAACTCTGATATATATGTACAGTGTAATCTATCAGTTCAAAATTAGGGACGTCTAGCGCAGATTGTCTCCGAGTACTTTTGCGCGAAATTCAACAAAACAAACAATCGACAAATATAATCCTTTATTCTTTAGTAAGACACTGTGTTTAGTTTGTGAAAATGGTTTCATATTTTATAGCATTAACTCTAACGAATAGCTTTGAAGGATATCATGATGGGTCTTTAATTTTCAAATGCTGCAAATATGGCAAGTCAAGATAAGTACCATATTATGATCTCAATAGTTTTATTCACTGCCTTTTGTTTTCCTACTGCCACATAGTGTGTTGTTCTAGTGCGTGCTTAACATGCATGTGTTATCTTTAATCTGTAGACTGAAAATTATAACCTGAGTTTATTTATCGAGACATTAAAACTAAAGTCATGTAGTAAGTTTAATCCTATTTTTTTATAAATAAAGGTTCCATGTAGCTTTCTTGTTTCAAGCTTTATAAAAAATACCATTGAGAAGCACTTCACATGCTGTTTCTCAATCTATCTGATTGTTTTTTAAAAGCAGAAATCCGTAATCTAATCTTTTGTTTTGATTGTAGTATTCATCCTTTGTTGGAGTCCCTACTTCATATATGACTTGCTTCAAGTCTACGGGTTCATTCCCATCAACCAGACTCTAATCGCTATCTCAACGTTTATTCAGGCGTTAGCTCCACTCAATAGTGCCGCAAACCCTATTATCTACTGCTTCTTCTCCAGCCCTCCCTGTAAGAACTTCAAGAAAGTAAAGGTTTGTAAATTGTTAGAACTTTTTTTGTTCTACTCTGGAAGATAAGAGAACAAACACTTATGTTCAAAAGGGTAGTTTATTGAAGAATAAAGTGATATTTCTTTTTACGTAACTGGTACTTGAGACGTTTCAACCACTTTAAAAATCACTGTTTATTGTAAGATCACGTTTTGTTTAAATACAACAGTAACATAGAAACGCCTTACAAAAAATATGTCGTTAAAGAATAAAAATACTATTATTTGTCTTGTATTTAAGTTATAGGCTTATTTGAAACTTAGCCAATCTTTGATTCCACAGATCTTGAAATAACACCAGCTTGACAGATCATTTCACCTAATGCCATTAAACGCTTTTCTCCAATCATCTCAAACTTTTCGTTAAAAGGAAGAATAAATTAAAACAAATATTTTCCATAAAACTTAAGTCATAGTAAATACCTGGCGGTGTAAATGAAGTAGATAAAAAGAAAGTAGCCATAAAATATTACTAAAAATTTGTCTATGGCTCTGTCTTTTATAGTAGAGGTAACTCAAAGCAATTGTAAATAAATTCTTGATGTTCGCATTTTAAGTATGTGTACTCTGATTTACACAGAATTGTAAACATAGCAAGTTAGGCATAACTTAAGAGTAATAATACCTGAACTGGACAATTGTAATGTAATACGTTTACTACTCATGTCAGGATGTTTGGGTATGTTTTCAGGATTGATAATCTAGAAAGATAAAATTATATATGTCTTGTATAAAAATTCATTATGAGAATTAAAGGTATTTTGAAGTATTAAAATTCAAGTGGCTTTCCAGGAGGTTAAAGTTTAGAAAGTACTATAGGATTATTCTGTTATATACGCAGTATTTAAATTACTCAAACACAACTAATTTTATATCTAAATAAATACACAGGCTTCTTCAATTATCTATCAAACTAAATCACAAAAACAGCGTTATAAATGCCTTCGAAGAAGACAACAAGAACTGTCGAAACGTGTTAGACCATTTACAATAAAAATGGTGTTTTAATTTATGCTTCACAACATTTTTCTTATCATAGTTTGACAAATAAATTTGTTTAAATTAATAATCAACAGATTTTTACATGATAATTATAAGTCTGTTAAAAAATAGCTAAGCAGTGATATAAGAAAAAGAAATAAGACATACATATACCTAAGAATAACACATTCTAGCTATGCTTACATGCTTATATTAATTGCAGTAGAACCACAGAATTATTGTAAAGTGTTTCTTAAAACAAAACAAATAGAATATTTTATGGCAAAACAGATGTAGTTGTTGACTATAAATATCACGGCTTTTCCGATCATCATAAACCTTTACTGTATTCTATATATATGTTTATATCCCTTCTTCATTTTTAGAATATTATCGATAGAATTTGCGTATATCAAATTTGGTAATGTATTTTATTGGGTTAACTACTTTATTTTATTTATTAACGTTTAGCAATTTATTTCTATTATTTTAAACAACATGACTTTTAACATGTTTAATGTAGTTTTTACCTATCTTTACTGTAGAATCTAGTATAGTTTAATGTCGGTAATAGCAACAAGAACTTTATAAATACACAGCTGGCCATAACCACTACTTTTTTCATAGTTTGCATATTTAGCATATCACATTTTCTGTTTGATTTTGTTTAAATATATAATATATCATATTATTATCTTAGTTTTGTTTTTTAAATCGTACTTTCAGAAAAACTCCACCTTAAACGTAGGAAGCAGGAAGGCAGAACATTTGCTGAAGTCTGACACTGCACATTCAACAAGACAACAACTCAAGACTCACACTTAAAAGACGAAACAGAAACAGGAGATGAATGTGACGAAAGTTCGAGAAAAACGAGTTTCTGTAAATCAGCTTTTATTTTGATATGTTTTACTTTTTCGTTAAAAATTACTTTATTACAGTAAATTTTATATTATTTATATTTACTAGATGGATTTTAAAATTAGAGTTAAATATGGTTTCTTGGTTTATATCATTTCTTCATGACAAACTTTAAAATTTGCATGATAAACAGTTTTTGTGGAATGATTTTAAACTTTAACTTTACTTGTTTAAACATGATTAATCCTTGTTATTTTTTGTTAGTTTTGTAACCCTCTTTCTTAACAGAATACACTATGTCTGGTACCATATAAAATTTGAATCACAACAAACATTAATTTTAAAATTAATCGGTTAGTTTTAACCAGACGTTTGATATCTAGCAAAGATGTGTTGAGGACATTTTCAAGATGATGTCCAAATAAACAGTGTCATGATATTTAACCATAAAACTGTTAAAAAAATCTAAAAGTCTATTTATATTCAGTGTACTAGTTATGTTGATGTTCATACACTTTACAAAAAACGATACTTGGATGCTGGAACTAAGTATATGTACATATATGTAAAATGGCATAGTGTATATAATGAAAGTTTATTTCATGGAACATTTCTTAAACTTTGCTGCTGAAGAGTATTTTGCTGGAATATATATATATATATATTACTCTTCATTCTTTAAAGAAAAAATAATTTATGCAAATATTTACCATTATATTTGACTTCTGAATTATACCTGTGATGCCAACTTTGTGTAGTTTTATTAACTATTATGAAGGATAGATCCTATATGGAAAAATATTCACCGCAAAAATAACCTTTTCCTATTTAGAGCACTCATAAAGTTTATATGTACGTAAGGGCTACAATTTATTTTACTCTCTACCAAAAAACAGAACAATTTTAATGTATGCAATGATGTATGTTATATTCCGAAGATATAAACATCTATACCATGTCCGTAGAGAACAAATAGAGTTTTATTCAAAATGTTGTGAAACCAAAAACAGGACAGTTAAGATGTGTTTAAAATTCCCGCAAAATTATTTACTTTTATAACCAGTTTAGTAAAGTTTCAAAACCCGAAGTATCGTAGCTAGATTTGTTTTCACTTTGTTTCAAAATGTGAACACTTTAAGTTACATAGAAAATAATGGTTGTGAAACCAGATATGGTTCAAACCTTGTTAGTTATCTCAAAATAAGATATATTTAGCCTGCTCTATCAAAGAAACATTAATGAATAATAAATACATTTTAAGCATTTAATGCGTGAAGATGGGTTTCTTAAGTTATAGGAATGAATTAATGGCATTTAAAAAATCTCAATAAATACAAAGGTGTCAATCATACAGAGTGATTAAATTACACAGTTGTTTAAAACATTAAAAAATCAATAACAACATAAACTTGTAAAATACAATCTTACGCATTGTAGGGTTAACATCTTTTGATATTAAAAGCTGTCCTATCTTCAGTTGAATACAATCGTTTTTAAAAGTTTTATCAAAATATTTTGGATGAATGATTAAAAGATACTTTCAAACTTCTGGTACTTGCTTGGTGAAAGCGCTACTATATTTTGTACAATGAACAACGAATATCATCGTAACCAAAAATTAAAAGTAACTGTATTTTTCATTGTTGTGGCATACATGTTTAGCGTCTTGTTATCTATGTTTGAGGGAAATAAAATATCCAGTAGTTATGTCTATGGTTAATGTGTTGTGTACGAAAACAACTCTGACTACAAAGGTCACACTTTGTTAATGTTTTTTTTTTCATATCAGTGTTTAATAACTTGTTTAATATTTCTTTTTCATGAATGTTTTGATTTCTTAGCTTGAATATAATGTATACATATTTATTAATGACATATTATTAATAAACTAATTAAGGATGAACATAATTTTAAAATTTTGAGTTGAATATAATCAGTAAATGGTTTTAAATTGTAATTCTAAAAAATTATTAGAGATCATAATTCAGAATCGAAAACCTGTCAATTTTCGAAGTTTGTCAAAATATAGTAAAATATGCGTAAAATACATGGAATATTTATAAATATGCTCTTTGCATTTAAAGGATAATTTAATTCAAATAAATTAATATTGTTCTACCAAAATAAGCTCACCAATTATTAGCATACTTTCAAACTATAATTTGAGTACTTATAACAGAAAGTATAAGGAAAACAATTGAATTGCCAGTAAATAAACCAAATTAAGCCTCCCGCCTAGGAAATTACCTGATTAGATGTTATACATATATTGACTCATCCCAAGATGTCATGTTCTAATGGGAGGGGAGGATAAATTAGAAGAGATATTTTGTCTTCAATAATACATATCGCTTTCTTCTACTTTATTATCAGAATTACAGCATTGCTCTAAGAATGGGTATTTTAATGCTAAAAATCAGCAAATACCTAAATACGAGCTTAGGAAAAATGTATAACTTGATGTATGTAACCTACTTCACTGATATGTAAATTAAATCGAATTAAAAAAAATTAAAGTTTCTTTATTCTTGTTATTGTCAACCTTGTTTTCATGATAATTCGGGTTTTAGAAAAAGTATATAAAGATTGTTTTATTCAAAATCGACTCTAAAACAATAGTTTTTAATAAACGTAAGCAAATTATTTACAAATCTTTAAATTGCGTAGATCTGTAATCAATGTATTGAAATTTACTTCGTTATATAAATTTCAAACTTATTTTTAATTTGTCAAATTTCATATACGAAATCTTTGAAAGCACAAGTATCTAATGATTTAACTAGAACATCTTATATATATATATATATTTAGTACAGGCTTAAAGTGATTTTAGTATGGACTAAGGATATATTTGTAATCTTAAAATCTCAAAGATTTCAGGCTAATATCGTTACGTGAGCTCTTGTTGTTGTATACCGTATAATAATAAAACCGAATTTATAGATGAAATGTCGTTTCGGTTTATTTATAAAAAAAATAACAAAGATAAGGTAAATGCTTTAATAAGAAGCATAGCTGTGCTGGTAAGATTGTGAGATTAATAATTTTATTCTTGGAAGCCACATCACAAATATATTTGTAGATGTAATTTGATCAAAAGAAGTTAGAGGGATTAGTCAAGCAATGAACCGTTACTTATTAATTCATATATTGATAAAAATATAATTGTGTTGGGAAAGACTTTGTCTTTGCTATAATAAAGGATTCCATTGTTCATGTATGTAGGCATGCATGCCCACTACGATAATGTTGGGTAAATGGATAATTACAAGTCATATTTAATAATAATATATTATAAATGTTCTCTGTAGCTTTATCAAGTTTTATTAATATGTCAGTAAGATTAGTTTTCACTCAATCAATATCGTTATTCTGTAAAAAACTTTGTTTTTGTTTTATAAAAATTGTTAGTGTCGTACTGTTCTGATCTAATGTTTCAATAAATCATATAAAATATATTAATTAGTGACTTTTTTAATTGCATTGCAATGATATTTGGATTATTTCTAGATGCAAATTCGTACTCGTTATTCAAACAGTGAATTGCGACAGCTTTGACCGAAAACACGATGGTTATAGTGACGTCGCTCCCTGTTCGTATATACTACCGTAGGTTTACTTGTAGTAACGTCATTTGACTCCGTTCATCAGGCTCAACCAAATCATACTCAATAATATTTGAAGTGGAGAGGTTATCACATTTTAATTCTCTTTAAATTTACATTTTTCACTAGTGATATATACTTGTTACGTGTGAGCACCAACTTTCATTATGTATCCTCTTTAACAGACCGCAAATAAACACATTTGTGTTTCAACTATTTTCGTGATACCTAAGAATAAGGATAAAACAAAATAAATTATTAAGATAACGTGGGGATTGAAGATAGATCCTTGAGTGGAAAGGAGTTTAAAGGCAGAGACAAGAAAAATATTACGCCCAAACTGTAATGTTAAAACTGATGACGAACACGAAACCTATATTATGTGGCTTGAAATTAAATTTTCTGAATAAAATGTCTTAACCCTCTCATGTGCGCCTCTCATTTGTTTGTGATTTGGGGTGCTTTTTTGTATTAATAACGTTAGCAAAATATCCTTTTTCGTATGGGTACTATATATATAATTAAAACATGTCTCTGGTGGTATTATCGCATTTCTTGTTATGAGGAGAAATCGCAAAAGTACAACGCATCTTATATACAGATCTTCTTTTGTAATGGGCATAGCAGTGTACATTATTATAATTAAAAATAATTATATCCATTATGTAATTTACCTGGACTTTAAACCTTATCATCCGGAAGCTCCATCATGTTTGAACACCAACTAGTATGCTGCAATAAAGAACAATGTGCCATTAATTCTTTAAAACAATAAAATATTTTTTGTAAGATTTAACCATTGACTTAGATAAACTTGAATAATTTTTTCCTTGTTGTTTTCGTTTTTAATATTCGGCTCTAAGAAAACTTCTAAGTCATGTGAGACATTTTATTACACATGTGAAACCATCACACCTGTCTTGTATCTTTGAAATGTATAAATTTTGGAAAAGCTTACAAATTAATACACATCTTTTGGACATTTTAGACTTTTTATCTTATATCTAAGGTTAGCACATTTTTGTTATTTCAAACTAGAATACATCATAGGCTAAACATAAAACAATTTTTATTCGAGCATTAACCTTACTTTTTTAGTCCAAGTGAAAATGACTTTATACACTTGCGGTCAACTTTAAACGAAATCTATCACAACTTATTAAAATGTTTATAAAAAGGTTTAATATTCGAAAAAAATTACTTTGATTCCGTATCTTTATAGGGGGGGGGGCAAAGACAGATTAGAGATTAAAATAGAGCGAAATCGTCAGATATCTGTTTTCATATACATTTAAAGAAGTTAATATAATGTACTAAGTTATAAGAAAAGTTAATTATATTATATTATTTTGTAAGCCCAATTTTACTGGAAACTTGATTAATAGCGTAAGCCGATTAGACTGTTTTAATTTGAAATACTGAGTCAAGTTGTTCACATCTATAACCATTGGTTAGTTTAACATGGGTTGTTAATTTGTTTGATAATGTGTGATTACATCGGGATAATACAATAGACCAAGTATTATCAATAATTTTCTATTATATAGCCTTATAATTTCTCACGTCTGATTCTACTTCTATTTACAGTCAATAATGCAAATTTAAATGAGGCTGTGTTAATCAGAACCGATGACGCCACTCGCATAACAAAGTAGCACGGCGTATATTTTACACTGATGTAACAACTACTAATTTTCAATTTCAATATCTATTGACAGTGAGTATCGCAGTCTTACCTACAATGTAAACTGTATGTTCAAGCGAAATTAATCCTGTTAACAAAATTCATCCTTAATAGAAAGATCTACGATGAAATGTTTTTACCTCATGACATAAGTCATTTATAAAGTTTATTATGAACACTATGTTGTCACTTTCATAAATTCTTTCAGAGTTATTGGAATCTGAATACAAAATTAAAATTGTTTTGTAACATTATAGTTCTTGTTTCTCAAATCGCTCAGGAAAAGTCACATTTGAATACGTTTTTGTATAACCTGCCTTTAATTTCATGATGTAATACACAAATAAGCGACAAAAAAAAAGCATAACAATAAAGGTACGACAAAGGCTTGTGTGTTACTTAAAGTGTTTCAGTAAGATATAAGGCGTAGTTCTGATGTCTCTAACTTAATTATTCATAAACTTATTTTATTGTATAAATTTCTAATAATACCACAAAATCAATACAACACGTAAAGTTTGATGTTTTGTGAACAAACAGTTGAATGAAAAGAAAAGCAAGAAAGTGACCACTAGATATTCGTTGTGATGGACTGTCTTTAATAGTTATATTAATATGGAAGTACATTATGCTAATATAATACTAAATTGGCAAACAAAGATTTATAAGCGTAATAAGGGGGTATATTTTTGAAGGAACATACTACATGTTTCAATATAACATTCTTCAAATTATACCCCAAGGACATAGACCAATGTTCTGCCAAAATATGTAGTATGTTCCCCCAAAAATGAGTCACTTCATTATGCTAATAAATCGTTCTTTGCCAGTTTATTATTTTAAGAGTTATAGCTCACATGTACACAATAGATATACATTATGTATTTTTGTGTAACAAATCAAACCCTTTTGCATATACATTCAGGTTACTTATGAATAATATATAATCTAGTTCTAGATCAGATAATCAATTAATAGAAAGTTCTTTGCAACATGTGATTTTGGTATTTAATATCAGCATATACGATTCTGAAGACTATAAAGGTAATTTAAACACAGTAATAAATTTGTAAAACTTACTGTTAAACTGTGTTCAAAACAAGAGATAAAAGTTAAGTTTCCCGACGTTGTTTTTTACTTTGTTCCTTACAGTTTTCAATTTCTAAGTTAATCAATCTGAGAAAAACATATACTTTTGATACATAGAAGTCAACCAAAATTCGCTTCTTGTAACATCTCAAAGCTTTGAAATGTTGGAAGTCAAACTTAATAAAACATTTAGCAAACCTGAATTTGCCTAACATTTTGTCTGAAAGAAGATGCGAACTTTTTGTAGACTAAATGCAGTTTCAAAGAGCCATACTTTTCTTTTAAATTTTTGATGCTTTTCTACTTACCGAACCTAATTTCTAGCTTTTATCTCATTTGTAAATGAAACGTCTCTTATTTAGAATACCTAATTTTGAACAACGCCTAATGAGAAAGTTGGTGTGCCAACTGATTTATCTACACTGAGTTCCGATTCTCAGAAGAGGAAGAACCTTATTTTAGCAGGCATAATTAACAATTAGTCTGTTTTCTGTGTAATAGGATATACTCTGGTTTAGGGGAATATATCTTCAATTAAATCTCCTTTCTGTAATTAAGACTAAGTCTATAAATTAATTCCAGCATAAAAATGTAATGATGATACGTTGTTAACAATTAATATTAAGCTTCGCGTCAAATAAACTTTAGATACCCTGAATATTTATTAAGGAACGGGCATCATGCCCATTTGTACGGTGCATGCACTAGAGAAACTTGATAAAAGATACGGTGTTATTTAGAAAATATTAACAAATAGCATATTATTTAACTACAAGATGGGCAACATTTTACAGGTGCTTGATAAATGCAATAAATATAGCTTTAAGTTATACATAGAATTATACCCCAGCAATTAAACAATTAATTTATAAATGATCATTTGCAGTCTAATTGTCTTTCTGTAACACGATATTTAACGCTCTGCAAAAAAATTGTTTCAGTTTTGGTTTGTTTTGTGATCAGTTTCAATATTTAACGTTTAATCTGAGCACTGTAATTAATGTTTGTACAAAACGTTTCATAAACACACGGACTTGAATTTAACGCCCTCGCAATAACTATAGTATTTGTATAACATAATACACTGATACGCAAAATGTAACAACAAAGGCAAAATTACACTAATTTTATCTACGATTTTTTATACATTATTGGTTATGTTGTGAGAAAGTTTTAAAGTGTTAATGCGATAACACGTTTCACATTATCTAGAACTCTGAAAAGCTCCTCGCCATAATATTAAACAACAGAAAATGGTTATTATAAAGAAGCAAATGTCACTTTAGTTTGGACAAGCATAGCCTAGTGGTTAGCGTGCTCGGATTATGAATCCAAAAGTTCATGGTTGGTGGTCCGTTGTTGCCCAAAAAAAAGAAGCTCCGTATTTTGAAGCCATTGTTGCACTACAAGAGCGATGGGCAAATACTACTATTAAAGTCAGTTAATAGTAGTCGAAGAGTTGGCGATGATTACATTTAACTGTCTGTCTTCCTTTTAGTCTATCAGCTCAAAATCATGGACAGCTATGTACAGGTAGCTCTTATTTGGCTTTGAGCAACCTCTCTCCTTCCAACAAAAAATTATTTGATGAAAATAACCTAGATAAAACTTTTTTTAAAACAAACAACATGAGCACTATAAAAATTATTCTTTTTTTTTAATTAGGGAAGAAAACGATGTTATTAAGTTAGGTGTAAGAAAAATCGGTTGGGGACTGAGTGAGCTGATAAAGCGGCCGGCTTTTGGTCAGTCTCTAAGAGTTTACAGCAATGTAAATAATTAGAAAATTATCGGAGTGAGCGGCCGCCTTTCTTGTTTAATCGATGCAGAGAAGACAAGACCCGTATGATAATGAATTGGTAAACAACGGCTTATATGGCCCCTATGATTATGAAACATTATAATCCGATCTGTAGGAAACAAGGGTGCAAGGTCAAATAGAAGTAAAGAGACCTGCAACGAATGAATTAACAGAGGACAGCGTATTTTAGACGTGCTTCAATATACTTCTACAGATATGGAAGAAACGGGAAAAATCAGTAATGAGAAATCACAAGTAAAAATATTATAATGATACATAGAAATGGACATATCATTCGTTTCAGAAGCAAACTGTGCGATATTTGTTTTGTGTTCGAAAAAGACTTCAGACAGATTCAGAAGGTTAGAAAAAATTTAATCTTATTTTATTCTGCTAAGAAAACTGATTGATTTCTACAAGATTTCCACTTTAAAGTGTTCCACGGTGACTCAGCGGTAAGCTTTAGGGCTATTGCTAAAATCCGGGGTTTGATTACTCTCGTTGACACAACGCAAATAACCTACTGTGTTATTTTGTTCTTAAAACAAGTAAACGAACAATTTGAAATAATATACAGGTCAAATGTAGGGCAGAATTTAGCTGGTTTTCTAACTTGTATCACAAGTAAAGACATTTCCAATATCTATACACATTCATATCTCTTTATGTCTTTTCACTAATTTTGAAAAACAAAGCCATTTAATGTGATCATAAAAGCAAAGCTTTTCAAGAAAGATACAGGAATTTATTGTATGATAACTTTCGAAACTTGTTAGAAGTTAAACGTCTGTGTTACTTATTATTACACGCTCGAAGCTTAAAGCTACTTTATTACTCTTACATTCCTAAAGCTGTCGCTAGGTGTCTTTAGAATTGAAAGTTTGATTTTTTTCGTTTGTTTGAAGTTAAGCACAAAGTTACACAATGGATTATCTGTGCTCTGCCCACCACGGGTATCGAAACCCGGTTACTAGCGTTGGGCAAAGATTTTTATCACTGATATTGTGATGTAAATGATATTCTTCAGATGTATCCGGAGAATAGAAATGTGTTTGTGTGTGTGTTTTTTGAATAGCAAAACCACATCAGGCTATCTGCTGTGTCCACCGATGGGAATCGAACCGCTGATTTTAGCGATGTGAATTCGTAGACTTATCTCTGTCCCACCGGTGCACCGAAAGCTTGCCGAAACAATATTTGATGCAAAACAATTCTAACCATATTAGAATTTTCTTTTACACTTTTGTTTTAAATTCAAAACGACTAGGATTAAATAGATTAATTTGATGTGCAGAAAATGTTCTGATAATTACTTAAATCAAGGAAAAAAATCTTTGTCTTCTTTTGACACAAACCTATACAATGGACTATTTACGCTGAGTGCCCCATGAGAATTAGCTTAAATAATATATATATTTCATTTACATTGAATGTCAAGAACTTGTATGCGTAGTAGTTATATATGCTATATTGAGGCTTGTAGCAAACCATCCAGTAATAATTGTATATAAACGTATTGTATAGTACTCATAAATATACATTAACATTTTCTTTCCTTTATCGAAATAAAAAAGACTATTTTAACTTAATATTCTGTGGCAAGTATTTTCAGAAATTCTTAACTTGACATCAAATTAAATAGTATGCAGTGTGTTACGCTGAAGTTGAGAACACAGAATCCTAAGAAAATCAGCATATCATGAAGATGGAGAAAACCTCGGGGGATATCTGTTTCCACATGATAATGAGTCTATAAGTAGAAGCTGTACTCGGGACACGCGCCTATTACGTCAGAGACATAAATTTTATATTCATTTCAGCTCCTGAACAAGCACACGATAACATGGGACTCGCATGTAATACTATAAGGTAGAATTAGCTTTTTTTTTTCAAAAACGTATGACCGTTAAAAACATATTTAAGTTTTGTGTACTCTTATAATACTTTCCAGGAATGAGCTCTGAATAAACGAAAACCAAAAATGTGTATCACATGTAAAGACATTTATTTCCAAGATGTATGTTTATTGATAAAATAAAAGTTTATTTTGAACATAGTAATCTGATAAAATACCCTATTATTCGATAAATTTTAATGTTTTCCGTAACTAATATTTGAATTGTTGTTATTTTCATTGATATTCATATAGTTTGTATTATATCATTTACCTAATTCTTCTATTTTGCATATTATTTGTTTTACTTCTGGATGAAAACAACTGTTTCTCAAATAATAGGCACTTACCCCCAAAATTTTTCAAATTGAAATCAAGTTATTTGTCATTTATTGCTGCCATTTTCTTAAAGAAACATGAATGTACAGTCGTTGCTACAGCATGATTCTAGTTAGCTGCTCGTATATGCGTCAGGTACAAAAGCAGAAGAGATTCATTGTCTTCCGCCCGTGTTACTTTATTTAGTTCTGCAAATGAAAGTGGTAGAGTGGCAAACGCTGGAAATTCTTTGATTAAAAACTAACATAAACTATCTTCGAACTATCTTAACAAAAAACAATTTTAAAAGTTTTGAAAAAATAACATAAATGTTTGATCAAAGCATAATTCACGTTTAGTGAGTAAAGTAAAGAGGTTAAAATATTAAATACGTTTTTAAGATAGAATGATATCGTGGTTGTTTGTTTCACATTATAATGATTCGGGTCTTAGAAACAGATTTGATTTAAATGTTGAGTGGTACAGACCAAGAAAAGATTTCGAGAAATCAAGTGATATGCAATTTAGCCAAATTACCAAGTTTACGGATAGAATGAGTGGAAACCAATTGAGCCAAAAAAGCTAAAGAAGTCTGCGGAGAAAATAAAGATACCCAGCATAACCAATTAAAGCTAAAGCCGTTTATGGGGAGACTGAATGATACCGAACCGAACCAAGTAATTCTAAAGAAACTGTTGAAGAGACTGAATGATACCGAACTGAACCAAGTAATTCTAAAGAAACTGTTGAAGAGACTGAATGATACCGAACCGAACCAAGTAATTCTAAAGAAACTGTTGAAGAGACTGAATGATACCGAACTGAACCAAGTAATTCTAAAGAAACTGTTGAAGAGACTGAATGATACCGAACTGAACCAAGTAATTCTAAAGAAACTGTTGAAGAGACTGAATGATACCGAACCGAACCAAGTAATTCTAAAGAAACTGTTGAAGAGACTGAATGATACCATACTCAGAATAAATTAATATTTAAAGGTTAATGAAAATATGAACGAATTATATAGATAATTCTATATAACTGAATGGTTAGAATTGTATAATCTTAACCATTAACAAGGCAACTTTATGTGTGGTAGAAGTACGCCAGACGCTATTACTTTGTTTTGTTATCTTAAAGTATCGTAAGTTGTTGCGATCGGATTAAGCTTTATCATGTATGTGTACCAAATGATTTTCAGTTTTTAGTTGTTTATACTATTAGGCAGTTCATTATGAGTTTTCTACAAGCATTATTTGTTTGGTTTGAATTTCGCGCATAACTACACTAGGGCTATCTGCGCTCGTCGTCTTAATTTAGCAGTGATAGACTAGTGATAGTCATCATCATCCACCGTCAACTTTTGGGCTACTATTTTACCAACGAATATAGCGGGATTGACCGTCCAATTATAACGCCTCCATGGTTGAAAGGGCGAACATGTTCGGTGACAGGGATTTAAACTCACGACCTGCAGATTGCGCGTAGAGTGTGTGTGTGTTTTCTGATAATAAAGCCACTTCGGGCTATCTGCTGTGTCCACCGAGGGTAATCGAACCCCTGATTTTAGCGTTGTAAGCTCGAAGTATTACCGCTGTCCCACCGAGAGACGCGAGTAGGGTGTGTGTGTGTTTTCTGATAATAAAGCCACTTCGGGCTATCTGCTGTGTACACCGAGGGTAATCGAACCCCTAATTTTAGCGTTGTAAGTCCGAAGTATTGTACACCGAGGGGAATCGAACCCCTGATTTTAGCGTTGTAAGTCCGAAGTATTACCGCTGTTCCACCGAGAGACGCGAGTAGAGTGCCCTAACCACCAGTTCATGTTTCTATAATGAACACATATTATACTAAGAAAAGTAACAAATTACATGTCTAGTGTTTGAACTGTAACTTTTTGGTAAATTATTCTTTTCTACAAGCTTCTGTTTTTTTTACAATACAAATAAAAAAAAATAGGATATATGAAAGAAATGAGATATAATTTTGATCGGATAATTTTTTCGTGTATGTTAATTTTTTCTATGACTGCAGATTAAATATTATTAGACACCAAATTTTAATTGTCTTTCCTTCTTCTTCTACACATTACACTATCATAAATCAAATAATTTTATTTTTTGATAAAACATGGAAGTTAATGTCTTTCACTGTCGAAACCACTTTTTACCAGTCATGTTTCTGTCGTTGAGTAAAAACTGGTATACTCAACAGGCAGTTAGAGGGAGCTTAACACGAATTATGTATAACGTAAATAGAGTGCTTTCAAAAATATTTCCTATATTTTTATCTTGATTATATTTTCTTTAAATGAATAACAATAGATAAAAACCTAGCGATTTCGACAAACAGGCCTGTCTTCCTTAAGAATAGAGGTCCATCTATCGAAAGCTCTATGATTTTGCCATTTTATACCTCTGTTACCATAGATGGACGGAGGTTATGTTTTCACCTCTGTGTGTGTTTATTTGTTTGTGTTTTTGTCAGCAAGATTTCTCGAAAACGGCTGAATGGATGTGGATAAAAGTTGTTTACATTTGGAAAATGACTCAACTTGGAAATGATTAGTTTTTCAAACCATTTATGCTCTATAGCTCAGTCAAAAATGATCGGATTTTGATTAAACTTGATGAACATATGCAGAATATTATTTCTCGTTATGCTTCCAAAAGTGGTTCGTGTCCTCTCATAATGACGGACATACAGACACATTTTCGTATTTTTTGACAGCAGAATATAATCAACACTGCGTGGCGGAGTTACGCGCTCTAATAAGTGCCACTCTAGTTTTTATAACGCTATTTACCAACCTTTTTCATCCATCGTTTTTTTTTAACTGCTATGAACAAAGAGTGTTAGCATTTTTTAAGAAACAAAAATCCTGAACGTCTTTAAAATAACGATTGGAAACAACTAAAATAATCTATCATTCACTCTTAATGTGATTAGATATATATAAGATATATTTTTGAAATGTTTTATATTTTTTACGATAATTTTTATAAATTATTTTTAGTTTGTTTTAGAGCAAAGCCACATTGGGCTATCTATTGTGTCTACAGCGGGGAATCAAACCCCGGATTGTAGAGTTGTAAGTCCGTAAACTTACCGCTCTCCCACGAGAGGAATTTTACAAATGGAAATATACATAAGAAAGCTCTAGAAGGACTGAAGATGATAATATAGCTAATCAGACTGAAAGCTGGTTAGAAGAAAGAAAGTTGTTATTAATGGGCTGAAGTCATAATGGAGTAAAATTACAAGTGATGTACCTCAAGATTCTGTAATTTATAATTATCCATAACAACGCTGATAATCAAATATTCCGTATATTACTCAAGTTCCCAGATTATATTAAATTAATGAGTAATTGAAATTTTACTGAAGATACTATGTTTTTTAGAAAACAAATTGTATTTGAAGAACTGAACTAACACCTTGCAGATGCCTTTACATTTTAATCAAAATACCTTTATACTTAGTGGTTATCACAAAATTAGTTATTCTCATAGATTTCTTGAAGAAGCTATAATGAAGCTAATACCTAAAAAAAGTTGGAAATACGTATTACAAAATCTTTGAATCCCTCTAGTAAGTGAGTAATAAGAAATTTAAGAAAAAGGTTGATGTCAGGACATCCTTGATTAATCAAAATGTTTTCATTGATATCCCATTAATTATATATTGTATAAAATTGAGTACAGGACGAAGGAGAACATTAGTTCACTGTATAGGATGCTAATTAGACTTCATTTGGAACAGTATGTTCAATTTTAGTCGCCCTGTTTGAAAAATGATGCAGAGTTGTTGGAAAAAATTTGGAGAAGAGATACCAGGAATATTTCATATTTGGAGGAGTTGTCATATGAGGACAGGTTGAAATGTCGTGGCATGTTGTCGCTGGAGAGGAGAGGGAAGAAGTTTTAAGATTATTAAAGGCTTGGAATACATAAACACAGATGATGTATTCATAAAACAAGACTAGAGGATACACATTTAAGATACGAAAAGTTCAAATTACGATAGAGTTAAGACAGCGTTAATACAGTAATCGGTTTATGAAATAGTTTGTCTTTAGGTGTGGTTGCTGCATCATTAAAGTAGTTTAAGAGGATATTGAATGAATATTTAAAGGATTAGGGTTTAATAAAGGGGTATTCTATATGTATTAATAGTTTGTAATAAATTGGTAGGGTAACTTAGACGATCCAAATTACCACTTGGAAATAAAATGAACATGTCTTAAATCTTAATTTAGCGTTATCAGGGTATCAAGTGAACTATTTTTTGTAATAATGCAGTATAATTTTAAAGCCTTAGGTCAGGGGTATAAAAAGTGCATTGCTCAATCATTTTTAAAAGCCAACTAATGCTTATGTTTACCCTCTATCATGTGAAGAAATGGTTATAGACTTCTAAAACGGTAAGTTCTAAATATGAGAATATCCTATCATGTTTAGAGACCTGCGTATATATAAATAATGAAACTGACTAGTTGTGGTATGAGACTAATAGCAACTCAATAAGTGTAGAAATCTGGAAGAGTCATCAACGAACATAAGTGTTTTAATTAACTTACTGTATTTATATAATACGTATTTATCTACTGAGGTAAAAGTAACAGTAAATTTATACCTCATATTTAGAACTAGGGTTATCATATTTGTTTTTCATTATGGAGCTGTAATTTACCGGGTTCGATGTTTTTAACTATCCTATCATTTTTAGCAACACAGCTTTATAAAGAACGCTCTACTTTTCAGATAAAGTAACAGAAATTTTAGGTACAACTAAGCTATATAAAACGAGCCAACAGGTCTATATGCAACTTGGTGGTCTTTAAACAAAGAGGATAACTAGACAGCTACTTTGATCTGCCTTGTGTTGTTATCCATTTAAAGACTACAAGATCTTGGCATGTCGTCAGTGCTGATGAGAGTGTGTACTTATTCGAAACTCATAACACATTCCAGCAGCAGATACAATATGTTCTGAAATGAAATTATTTCATGAGTTTGTACTCTACATTCCAAAAGCTAATGATATTCTTAATCTATCATTACTATATGATTATTTTTATATACTTACACAATGCTTAATACAAATCAAAACATTCCTATCGTATACTAAAATTTGAATTTTTGCACTACTAGTTTAAATTTTCTAATACTTATATTGGCCAATATTCAGGTTTAGCTAATAAAGTAAAATGTTCTGTTATATTTACATTAATAATGCCCTAACTTCTCACCACTTATGTGAAAAAAAGACGAAGTACAGTCCTTTTTGTTGATATATCTGTATTTATTACCAAAACAACTTTTAAGACGACGATATAAATAATAAACATTTGTGTGCATTCACTACTACGAGCGATTGTTAAAATTCATTGAACAATAACTTTATTGACCCAAAAATGAAAACAAGAACTTGAATGTTTCATGTTTATTGTCACTTCTATTACTAGACTTTACTCATAAAATGCTTGTATACGATAGATGAAAGCCTATAAAAGCTCATTTATTGTTCAGATTAATGTCATTGTCATCATCTCACTCTCTTTTGGATTAAATACAAAATTCATTCCTTGAAATCATCTCTTTTTCTGGTTGTTTAAAAGGCAATCGATGGTGTTTAAATTAAATTTAGTATTTATCAGTAACTGCATAGTTGACTACATAAGTACAGATTTTAAACCTGTTTAAAGTATTTGTGTGAATTTATAGTGGGCTGTTGTTTAATTTAGTTTTAAATAAAATATAAATCACAATTTTCTTCACCATATTTTCATACTTATTAATGTAAGTGAACATGTTCTTACAATTTAGAAAAGGTCAAGACATTACATATAACACCATTTGTTGAGAGCTTAAACGAAAATATTATTTAAACCATAGATAATCTATTCGAAATATACATACTGAGTTTTATCATTCTGAAATCCACAATATAAACGAATCAAACGTGAACAGGAAAACGCTTTGCATTTTCAGTTGTGATGGTGTTATAACTATAACAATCGGTCAAACTATTTTCGATAACGAGGAACCCACTTTGAGACTAATAATGGCTGGAGACGGCTTGAATGGGTAATGAAGAAAACTTTAATATAAGTTTAACATAACAGCAAATGTACCATGTTATG
>NW_013666904.1:77120-83186 GCF_000517525.1 Limulus polyphemus | reverse complement strand
CATAACATGGTACATTTGCTGTTATGTTAAACTTATATATAGTTTTTCTTCATTACCCATTCAAGCCGTCTCAAGCCATTATTGGTCAAACTATTTGGTTAAGAGTAGCCACAAAAGCGGCGATTGCTTCTCACTGATTGTCAGCAGACCTAAATTATGGGTCTATAACCTGACAGTTTAGCTCTTGAGTTGTAAAGGAACAGTTGAAGTCGAAAATACCAAATACAAATACTTGAATCATTTACTTCCCTCACTTGTGACACATTACTAAGATTGATTTTACAAACTGTGAATAAAACATCTTCGATCATTGTTCTTTCCTTACAAGAACGGAAGTAGGTTGGTATTTAAAGAATAAAAGACCACACACACACAGTGAACAGGAAACATAACACTTTGTCAGCATTCCAAGAGGGATGCGTCCTTGCGAACTATAACAGTATATGCAGAAAATCTTCTTCAGGCACTACGGTAGATGGAGTTTGGAATTTCAAGGTAACCTAATCCTCTTTAAACACCAGCAAACTCAAGTCTTTTAGCAAACTTATATATATATATATATATATTAAGATGACCTCATAGGAATAGAGGTCGTTTCTTGTAACCTCAACAAATCTCTGTATATTCTCACGGCTCGTGTGTACGTTACGAAGTGCAAAACTTTGACAAATATTTTAGCAGATGTTGTGCAAAAAATATCTAGGCAAGGGCAAGTTTTAATGGGGTTTGAGGTTTCTTTGTTTTGTGTGTAAAATCAGGTATACAAACTAACTTTGATAATGTTTTTTTGGAACAAAAGAAAAAACTGTCTTCGTAACAACAAACCTGTTGATTTCTAACGTTCAATATATATTGATTAGCTTTACTAAGGGGAAATAACTATACTTAAAATAAAACTAAAATAACAAAACTAACAAGGGTTAAACTCGACAGACCGACCAATCAGGATATTTATTTCAACTCAAAGTATCACATTTATTTGTTCATGTAACTTACGCCATCTCTAATCTGGGGTGGGGAAGAGGAGAAACGCCATGTTGGGTCAGTCTAGTTTTAGTTTCGTGCATGTGATTTTAGTTTTGATTATGAACATATTTAATTGCGCTTAGTAACGTTGGCTTTTTTGTTTTATTGAAACGCAAAAAAATCTCTTCCATATAATTAGTATTAATTAGCTTATGGGGAATTTTGAATCTATTGAGAGTTTTATAACAGATTTTAAACTTTTTAATATAGCATATCTATTTATTTGTTGATTTTTTTTCTTCAATAAAACGTCGCGAATATAAATGAAGAAAAAATGAAGTCGAGGCCATATCTATTCTTTGATTCACTACTCCGCTACAACAGATTAGTTTCGCCAAATTCGTGGCTTGTAAGAACGAAGCAAATAAATGTAGTAGGCCTCATGTAGTTGTAGAATGTAAACATTTTCTTTGGGTTAGAAGAGTAAGGAACAATATATTTGTATTAAACAAGTATAGAATATCATCTAAATACTTGTGGCGTTTATTACGCCAATGTTAGGTGTGAAAATGCTTGGAAGATCAGGCTAAACATGTTAGTAAAAGACAAAGGTAAAACGTTAGAACGAACGAAAACAAATGAAAGCGGTTTGAAATGGTTTTCACCTGAATTGCTTCGCATTGTTGTGTTTCGAAGACGTTGATGGTCAGGTTTCAACTAAATATACATCTTTAACTGGCAGTAGAAGAACTGCACGTTAGCACGCTGAAAAAATCAAAGAGCATGATTTTCTTGAGAAAGAATAATTGTTACTTTTGGTTTTCCTTTGTTTTAGTGCAAAGCTATATTTTTTTAACTGATTGCTTAGCTCACTCAAAGCTTGACCTATTTATTATACAGAGAATACAAATTGGCAAGAATGGTGACACCACCCACATTGAACAAGATTCTTTGTTTAGTAATCTGTCAGATTTCCAAATAGAACGTACACATATTCTTTCAACAGCTAATACAGAAAATGTACAACGGAAGACACCGTTGTTAGATACTGGAATTTCAGAGTAACTAAATCGTCTATAAACAGCAATGTACATGACCTACAGATGTGTTTCAATACAAACACATTCCACATCGTACGTGTAGAAACTTTTCTAATTCCATTTAATTTACTATAATATTTACTTTTAAAGAACACAACGAAAACGTATTGGGACCAAATTGTTCTAGAAGCTTATTGAAAAAAAAACTATTTATTTTAACATTTAATAATGATTTTGAATTAATTAACTTAGCTAATTATTTAGTCATCATCTACTAAAGGAAACTTTAAAACTAAACTATTAAGATTAACATACCTGTAATTCTTTGTATTTGTATTTTTTGCATATATGGCAAAGCTACTAAAGTTATTTGCCCCCGTCCCTAATTTAAAACTACTCACCAAAGGAAAAGCAGCCAGTCACAGCAGCAACATACCACCCACCATCTACGCAAAGGTATTGACTGTCGCTCTTATAACATCTTAAAATGTTGGAAATGTTTTTTGGTATTGCTCAGATTCTAACCCGGTTTTTTAGCTCCGAATCCCAGGGCTTTACCACATGGTCTACCCATGCCCAACTGTACTAACGTGATCAAAGATCGCAGTTAGCAATTATCGTGTTAAGGGCCAATACGTGTCGCTGAAAACTAACCATGAAAATAAAAGTCTAGAAACCTTTAAACATAAGTTATGGAAAATCCAACAATTTCATTTTTATTACTCTGTTTAATTATAAAACATTTCACATTCTCTCTTTTTCTTTTTTTTTTTTGTTTATTTCCCCAATCCTGTCTTCATGTCTCTTTCTCCTTTTTTTCTCCTACACCGGAAACAGTTGTTACATTTGACACTCACGATAAAACACAAACTCTTCTGTATTTCTTAAGTTAGCTACAGTAACTGCACCGTGAAACCGCTAAAGACGGACAGCTCCTCCCCTCCCTCCAGTGGCACAGCGGTATGTCTGCGGACTTACAACGCTAAAAACCTCGTTTCGATACTCGTGATGGGCAGAGCACAGATAGCCCATTGTGTAGCTTTGTGCGTAAATTCAAACAAACAAATAAAGACGGGCAAACCTTATAATTTCTGTTTTTCTTCAGTCCTATTTCTCGCCTGATAAAGAAACGTCTATTTTATGAAAATTCTTGAGTTCCTATCATTATGTTTTAACTACGTTTGTATTCCTAAACGTTCTCCAAGTGAAATTAACGTAACATTGCATCATTCAATTTAATTTCAATGAATGTAATTAAAATGTGTTAATTACTTGAGAAGTTTCAATAGGTTCTTTTGCCACATTTTGAGCTGTTATATATTTTCAAATAAAATTGTGGATTAACAAAAGTTACGTTTTTCTTCTGGAGTGACTTTCTACATACGCTGCTAAACTCTCAATGACTAAAGGACATACAGTTTAAACCAATAACTTTAAATTCCGTAATAAACTTCACATTAACTGTAGATATTTTTTTCTTCCACATTCCTCTTAATTTATTTATTTCTGGTTCAAAATTAGGGACGTGTAGAAATAGCAAAATGTTAGGCCTATTGGTTTTTAATGCCTAGCAAGCTTTCGTTTTCTAATCCGTAACGTTTAAGTATTATAAATTTAAGTTTGTTCTATAGACTAATGAAGGGTATGGAACATGTTTCTATTGATAAAAAAACGATAATTTTATATTTGTTTTGTTTTTGAATTTCCCGCAAAGCTACACAATGGTTGTTGTTGTTTATTATCAAGCAAAAAGCTACACAAAGGGATATCTGTACTCTGCCAACCACGGGTATCGAAACCCGGTTTCTAGCGGTATAAGCCCGCAGACATACCGCTGTGCCACGGGGGAGGGGCTACACAATGGCTATTTACACTAGCCGTTCCTAATTTAGCAGTGATAGATTAGAGGGAAGGCAGCTAGTCAACACCAGCCACCGCCAACTTTTGTACTACTCTTTTACCGCTAAATAGTGGGATGGACCGTCACATTATTACGCCCCCACCCCTAAAAGGGCAAGTATGTTCAGTAACGGGGATTCGAACCCGTGACTCCCAGGTTGCGAGTCAAGCGCATCATCAAGCCATGCCAGGCCACATATAATGTTATATTCCCAAAATGATAAAAATCACGTTAACTACAGATGTTTTCCTCCACATTCTTCTTAACTCATCCATTGCGAATTCAAAATCGGAGATGAGTAAAAAAAGATCTATCTTTTGTCCACTAAAAGTCACTACCCAAGACGTCTTTCATTAATACCAGAATTCGTCAGTTGGGCTGGACAACTAGAGACAAAATATTTGCTTTAGGCATTTAAATCCTAACTTTTAAAGTACTACGCTCCATATATAAAGGACATTTCAGAAAATCTATTGTATTTCAAGACTTTCGTGAGATGATTACTGAATACGAAATGTGTAGTGGAAACGAAGTATCGCTTGAAAGACTTCATCGTTGTATTTACCCATGAACTCCAGGCAAATCTTCCGAAAAAGGCTAAAACTTTGTTGAAGATTAGCATTTTATAACCAGCCTCTTCTCTTTCGACAAACATACCTTCAACAGCTCCGCTAGATGTTTCTTTTAAATCACGTATATATCTACAACTCCTGTTACTGTTGAGAGGCAGACACTTTCCAACAACAGCAGACTGCATTTAAACATGAAATTTTCCGCTTTTGGCCACAAGTCAAGGAAATGCCCTTGGGGAGACAGAATATAAAAAATTATCAGCATTGGCTTTATCGGCACTTGGTGTTCTAATTTCAAATGACACAGTTGAATGTGTATTTCCTATGGTGAACATTGTCAAAAGCAAACTAAGAAATCGCTTCCTTATCAGTGCGATATTTGATACGAACTGAAATTGAAGAGATAAATTTTCACAAGTTTCAAAACCTCCAATCCAACGCACTTGGATTTCAATTCAGATAGTTTACAGTGAAAACGTGGTTGACGAAGCCCTGACAGATCGTATAAAGCATTGAGACATTAGGCTGTTTGTGTTTGTTTGTTATGAATTTCGCGCAAAAATACACGAAGGCTATCTGCGCTAGCATGTTTGGTGTGACGGGGATTCGAACCCGCGACCCGCAGATTGCGAGTCGAACGCCCTCACCACCTGGCCATGCCGGGCCCTGTTTGTGTTAACAACTGAAGTAAGTGTTAGCAAAATATTATGTTCACACTTAAAGTGTTATATCATTTTGTATTTTGAAAGTATATTTTTCAACTAGGTCTATTTTATTTTTGTATTTTGAATACATAGTAATGGTGAAAAATTAATGAAAAATCTTTCTTTTCAAAATAGTAAAACAAAATACCAAAAAAAAATTATTTTTCTAAAACAAAATATAAGTTATTTTTCATTTTAAGACATAAATTGTATTTTGTTCAACACAGGTTGAAATATGTGACGATTAATTTGTATTCGAGCAATAAATTTGGGATATAAACTATGTATTATATTTTGTATGTTACTCTTTTCTGTGCTAATAATTGGAAGTTCAATCCATGAAATACAAAGGAAATTCTACAGATACCAACAAGAAATCTAAAGGTTTTTCCAGTTTTTTTCCACTGAAATCTAGAGGATTGTTGTTTTCTTTGTGCAAAATTACATAATGGGCTATACGCACTCTGTTTACTGCGATGAATCGAACCCCGAATTTCAGCGTTGTGAGTCCTTTAACTTACCGCTGGACCACTGAGTGACATGTCTGAGAGAAATTTTTCTTTCAATCTAGCAACGCTGAAATTAGTTTTTTAAATTATAGTATCTATAAAGTTTCAAAACGAAAACGTTGCGTCCGAAGAACTTCTTTCATGTTTCTTGTAACTTGTGTATAAAGTGTATGATTAAGAAAATTATAAAATCTGTGTAGAATACATTGACCCATTAACTGGTAATGATGGATCTGAGATTTGTTTAGTGGTTAATGTATCGGCCTAAGGATCGCAGGGTCTAAGGTTCGAGACGTGGTGCTACCAAACATTCTACATATTTTAAGTTGTAAGTACCTTATAAGAGAGACAATAAATGTTTGTTTGTTTGTTTGT
>NW_013666904.1:48674-77110 GCF_000517525.1 Limulus polyphemus | reverse complement strand
CTGCCCACAACGGGTATCGAAACCCGGTTTCTAGCGTTGTAAGTCCGTTTAGTTAGTTGTATATATAAGTTATGAACAACTGAAGAAAGAAACAATTATGAACATACATTTTCAGCATACGTTTTGCAAGTTTACTTTATTATTTATATAAAAGTCCCAAAAAATGCACATTTTACTGTAAACTGAAAGTTACAAAGTTCAACAACACCTGTTGTTCATTTCAGAATTTTACCAGGTGGGACAAAGGTAAGTATACGGACTTACAACGCTAAATTTTGGGTGCGATTCCCTGCGGTGGGCACAGCAGACAGTTCAATGTGGCTTTGTTCTAAACCAATTAATTAACCAGCCAACCATTTACGTATAAATTTATGTTATTACTGACATGATAAACTAGTGTAAGGAAAAACGAAACAAACCACAATAATTTATTTTCGCGTTATTATTTTCTACTTCAAGCTAGATAGGAAAAAATTTAAAAACGAGAGAAATCCCCCTGAGCTGCTATAAGTTTCGACTATAAAACGTTAAGGGAGAACGATAACTTCCTTTTTAAATAAAGGCTTACAAAGCTATATTCACGGTGATAATTTGACACCTATTATACTATTTTTATTAACATAATATAATACTACACTAAACTAAAATGAGTATTTTCGCTGAAGTTTTTACAATTAATTAGTTGATCTCATAATAATTCCTTTCAAACAGTCTAAACTTTACATTTAAGAAGTATTCAATATTATGCTTATAGTATTTCAAGCATTGTATAATAAAGTTTTACGTATTAATTCAGTAAAGAGTGTCTGCAATTTTTACTGATTTTTGTTTCGAAAAGTTTGTTTCTGTTAGAGGATTCATCGATACGATTACAAATGTTTTGTTCATCTGATTTCAAAAATGATGAGTTGAGGAACTATACTATTCTTAAATAAACAGCTAACACCAATTTCCTCGGATAAGTTTTGTGTTGAAATCGGCAAAATCACTGAAAAGCCTTGAAATGCCTTGCAACATAAGATATATAAACAAGAGATTGTGCACAAATATTTTACAGAAAAAATGTTTAAGTCTAAATTTTTCAGTTCAAACTATTCAGATGATTGAGTTACTGTTTTTTTCTTTCTAAATTTCAGAAACATCTTTTGCCCTGGTGGGTCAATTATACGTTTGAGATACTTATCGGAGGAAAGGCAACCAGTCAGAAAACGAATTGCCTGTTACCCTTTTAGTGCACACACAGCTTAAAGTGTGATAGATATTTTTCGGTATTGCATGGATTCAAACAAAACTAAGCCAGAGCTCTACCACAGCGCCAACAGGCCTAATAACATAAGTGAAATCAACATTAAATATATGATGCCTAAATAGACTAAATTAATTCTATAAAAGTTATAAGGTTGAAATATTTGACCTAAATATAAATTCTGCTTTACTTGATATTTACCAATTACTCTGGCTTGACTGATTTTTTTTTTTCAAACTACTCATTCTTATTTTTAATTATGCATTATATTAAGCACTCATTATAAGTATACTAGTCTCCCTGTGGGTCAGTAAGGAAAAAGTTTACAGAAGTACAACACTAAAGCCTTTTTTGCGTTTAATTTAAAAAACACGTTTAATAAATTTTGTACATGATTCTCTACTGCCATCTCTTGACAACTACTTGAACATTTCGACAGCATCAAACGAATAGTGCGTAATAATAGAAACGTAAGCTTGACATAAGTACGCACTTATTCGGGCAAATTTGGTGGATAAGAAAGGTAATTAATTTTAGTTTCAATTTCACATGAATTATAAGTACGTTGATTAACATGAAAATAAATCATTGAGCTATTATTCAATGAACCGTAATTATTATTAAATAAAGAAAGATAAGATTATAAGAATATAAGTCGTCGACTTAGCCATCTATTGGTGAAAATATTCGTTAAATTCTACTCATACAAGTCACGCGATTTCTTCCTGAAGTGGAACTTTTTAAAGATTTAAAAATTTTTACTTTTATGTGTCGTATACACTTCTTAAACTTGTACAATTATCACATAAATGAGATGAAGTATAGCCCTATACTACGTAAAACGAAAAATAGTTAGACATACAACAATACCTATTCCTTTAAGGGTTGAGAATACTACTGTATGTGTGAATAAACCCAAGACAGGAATTTTATGGTTTCAGCCAAGTAAGACGTTTCAAGATGATTTAAAGAAAATCAGCACGTTTGACTTGAAACTTTATGATAACATAGGTTTGCAAATTTAAACTTCATAAAAGTTGTTTTAATTTAATAACGGATTTTCCATAAATCACCTACGCAGATTTCGAAAATAATAATATTTTTTTTTCTATTATGTAAGGATTTTTTTACAAATCGGGAAGAGAAAAAAAAACTCTTACTTAGATCAAATTATTATTTCATTTACCACAATGAATATTTTTTATTATTATATGTACATCGATAAGACTCTCACGTCGCGATTGGTCTAGAGAAATCTATATCTAGTGGCTGTCAACACCTTAAGCATAACATAATATGACCCGATTCAATGAAAATCATTCATTGAATAAAAGTACATATGACGTTTTGTGAACAATCTGTACGTGATGTAGAGAAATGGATATAATTTTTGGATTCAGCGTATAGGAATTACTGTCGAACATGTAAAAATTTCATGACAATAAAACCATCGCAAGCCTGTGTAATTCAAACTATCTAAAAAACGATAGTCTGGGAGACTCTGAAGTTAACTGTTTATTCACAACCTGCATTTGTTGTTTATTCTTCTGATTTTCGTATTTTAAACACTCAATACCAAAGTCAGGAAATTAGTTTTTGTATTTAAAGTTTAAATTTGAAACATCTTGACGTTTTTACACCACAGTGACAGTTGTGTTGGACAGAAAAATGTCTTAGTAACAAAGACCCCTGGGAAAGCAGAGGAACACAATAATATTTGAGAAAAGCTAATAGCCAATACACATGTTGACTGGCTACTTTATTAGAACTTGAAGAAGTCCCCATTTATCTGCGCGTGGAAAATACACTTCATTTAAGCATAGTGCTTTCTCAGAATTAAGTATTATAGAGCTTGATCACTTAAGTTATGCTTAAAAATGGTGTAGTTAATCGCAGGGATTACTTCGAACGCTACTTTTTACTGTTGTTTTATATAGGTTATTTTAAACACTAATTTGTAGTAGTTGTGTGTATGGGTTATTTTAAGCACTGGTTTTTAATGCAGCTTTGTACGTATTCTTTTAAAGAATACCTTGTTGTGTTTTGTTTTTAGCAGGGATCATTTTAAACAATATTGTGAAGTGATAATTTGCATGAATTATTTTAAGAACTGGTTTGTAGTGTTACTTTATATAGATTATTTTAAACAATAAGTTGTAGTGGTTGTTGTTTTAGAGTAAAGCCACATTGGGCTATCTGCTTAGTCCACCGCGGGGGGATTTTAGCGTTCTAAGTCCAGAAACTTACCACTGTCGCACCGGGGAACTTGTAGTGAACAAATTAGTTTTAGGCATTGGTCAGACGTACTGTTTTGCATAAATTATACTTGCATTTAAACACTGTGTTTTGAGTATCCCATAAAACATGACAAGTATATATAATTTCTTACCTTTTCCCCATACATCACGAAAATATTATATAATTACCCACTTTTCTCTCCCTAGTTACATCTGATTCAATTTTTGTATACAAAGACAAAAAGGTTTATACAATGTCCCAGTTTTCTGTGTATTGTTAAATGAGATTTAACTTTCACGTGCTTTAACGTTTTTTATATTTATTTTGGAGGTTTAGAATAAATTTGAAATTATAATAAATTCCAACATCATAGGTACACACACATATCTGTATATGCTGATCAGGAACAACTTAAGTTATTAATGTTTCGTTTTATAGGCATCGAGCTAGACGTCGCCTAGTAGTTAGCGTGCCTGGATACAAATCGAAAGGTTCAAGGTTTAAGCCGCGACATAATCCCGAACAAGTTCCACATTTTCAGCTATAGCGGATTTATAACTATGACATCAAATTACTAATTTATGAAACACGTGTCTGTCAAGTCATACATCTATTTCAAAGCCCCTCTGTCATCATATAGCTCAGAAAAGAGAATAGAAATGTTCGAGCGAAAGCCACAAATATATGATTGGTAAAGTATTTTGTTGCTTAGACGGTGTATCACTTTATAGTGTAAAGATTTTGAAAAGAAAATACGGAAAATCAAAAGGTTCAAAGTGTTTGAAACCACTGGTTGGTAGAAAACCAAGATAAACACATAAAGCTGTGTCCGGATTCGTTATTTTCTCAATCAAAGCCAGCGATGGTAAACCACTTATTATCTCAATCTTGATAAGTAACAGACTTTGCTTGTTGTTAAGCACAAATGGGCTCTGCGTACTGTAGATATCGAAATCCGATTTGAACGTTATTAAGCCTCAGACTTATCGCTTAACACACCTGAGACCAACAGACTTTACAAAGGACTACTTGTTGTCTTATGCGTGGATTTTCTTTCTCCTTTTATGAAACGTTTTCAATAATCATAATAATTAATATTTAAAAAAACAACCAAAAAACACGCATGTTTTCGGTAATTCAGGTGAATATTAATAACTAAATATAAGAGTAAAATTTTGCATGAACATTGAGTGATTATTTCATATCATAATATGAATAATATTAGAATACTTCATAAACATGTTATATTTTATGAAATTATACATGTAATAGCTAAATGTTTGTCTGTCGTGCTCTGTATTTCCTGAATGGTTAATTGTAGAGTATATATATATATATATATATACCAAAACGCTTTTTTTCAAAATTACATTCCAGGAAAGTTATTAATTTTTTTTGCAAAATCTAAAATTGTATATCGATGTCAAAATCGATCTATTACTGTTTCGTATGTGCTGAACGGTCAATCTGAGAAAAAAACTTGTTAATGATAAATATTTTCCGTTTTGTGAGCGAGTTTCACAAAAAAAACGGGACTTCATCCGTCGACTGATTGAAAGAAATATTTCGAAGATAATAACAAGAACGAAAAAATGCATAAAGAGAAGAACGTGTTTGAGTAGATATTTGTTGATGTTTGGTTATGTTTACATATTTTCATGTAAGTATTATATACATTTATGATTTTATTGTACCATTTCGAATGAATTGACTTGAATTGAATATTTCCCTTTTGACACTTCTTATGCAAATGACAACTGTCATAAAGCGCTCCCTTCAATAGCGGTCTTTTCTTGCACTCAGTAAATTGACAAGGAACGGTGGCATACAGTGGAAAATATCCCCGTTGCTGCTTAACGAATCTTAGCGCTTTATCGTATTGAATGTACCCATTACCTCGAAACCCAAACATTTTTGCCAACAATGCATTGCAGTCAATTTTCTTTGCTTAAAAACAAACGCAGGGCAATTCTCCTTAGTGAAATAACACGTGGAATGCCAAAAGACAGTTGTAAAACGGCCTACTAGACAATCATATTGCATATATATACTCTGATCCAAGGGATTAGTTTGTCTACATATTTTATAGTTATTCATCATATTTTTAGGAAAATTATCGTTTATTATGTTTCAATAGGCATCTATTAGCATTGTATAAACAAGACATTACGAAACTATGGAATAACGAAAGCATTTAATATTAAAAGCTTGAATTCAAATAAGATAAAAGTTACGTAACTGGAAGTCGGAAAACGTTTATGAAAATTCAGTTTTAATCAGCATTAAATAATTTTGAGCAGTCTAGAAAAATAATTAACGTAATATGTTGTCGTTTACTTTGAAAATATTGATTATTATAATAATTAAACAATACCTCAATTATAACATAAGGTTAAGTTTTTTCTTTAGTTTTAGTAGTAAATAATATACATATACACATTGGTTAGAAGTAACTGTCTGGTCAGGGGCATTAAAACTGAGAGAAGAATAGAGAAAATAAGTGGGTGCTACTTGGGATCAGGCACCAGAAGAAGAATGCAGGATATGTAGCACAAGCGTCAAAAGCGGTAGACGAATACAGAAGTACAGTGGATGTTTACCTGGATGTTAGCATCATGTCAGAAGTGGAAGACAAAGAGAAGTGATTTCTATTTAAGGCTAATAATACAACCAATATGAGAATAAAACAGAATAGAAGTGGATTATATTTAACACTAGCAACAGCAATTGGAAACAAATTCGGAAGAGAATTGTGTGCTATATGAGTATTGACATCAAACGCCTAGGAAGAAAACAGAAAAGAATCGTTGCTCTCTTGGTATTATCATCTCTCGCGTATTTTCTGTATTAATATCGTTTTAATTAATAATCCAAACTTTATCTAAGTAGAGGTTGAGAATGGTTTATATTATACAACATTTTATCTAACATCTAACGGTCATGCATTTTGACAACAACCCTGTAGTGTATTTCCTGTAGCAAAAACTCTGTCGTAAGGTTTTCATGTCAAAAGTACACCACTACTCCCTGCATGCTTTCCATTAACCATGTAGTATACGAAGACAACAGTTTCCCAGAGCCAGCTTCAACAGTACAATCACACAGAAATCTGGCGACTTGACTTGTACGTCTTCGTAGTGTTCATTCTCGAATTGCTTGAGGTATGCGATAGTTGAAGGGATGTGGGAGTGACTTTTCTACACGTGATCTGCGTCTCTTTTTACAGAGGCAGATCCTTCTTATTTTGCGATTATGTATAAGTAATATCCCCGTATTAGAAATTCTAAATGCCGGATATGAACACATCATTATGATCCGATTGTAAGGATATTTTACATCGGAAACGGTTCTTACATACTCTTCCCCAAAGCAATCAACTTTCGGAAGTATCACACTACCAACATAACGACAAACAATGTCAAAATGTAGTTCTGGTACACTCCGCTCCTTCGCGACTTTATGATTTGCATATGTAAAATAGTTTTCATATAATACTCAACCCTCTGATTATATACATTCATATCATATTGCAATTGCAAAGAATATATGACTTATTTCCATTCACACAACTTTCTCAATCATTTTTAGCAGCTTAATTCATTTTCATTACACTTTAAACTATATAAGAGCATTTTTATGTTAGTAAGAGTTTTAAACTACATTGCCAATTTCCTAGTTTATTTAAAAATAACATAAAGTTATTCAAACTACAATCATTTTGTTCAATTTGCTTTTAAAACTTCCTGATGAAGAGCTACTACAAAATAAACAGCTTAGTGAAGGAAAACGAGATAAAAATATTATTATTAGACTAGACAATGGTAATACTTGTAGTTCACTTTTTTTCAAAACATTTAGATTTAACGATATTGCAAATGTTAATTATGTATTTTTAACAATGAATATTTACGGTAATTTTATTCAATTTTAGCGAAGAGTAGCACATTTATAACTCGTTAGTTTAATTCAAGGACAGTTTCACGATATCTGGGGTATTAAAAGATATAGTCCTACATGCAGAAGTAATGCACATGGACTGTCAAAACCCATTGGGTTTGTTGTTAAAGTTCAAGTACTGGCTATCAAAAAGCTATGATAAATCATAATATACGTCACATGGGTTAAGTGAATCTGTTAAAGACTTGGTAATTACATATAGCTACTATAGTAAAATACTGTGTTAATATCTCTAGATGTACTACTACAGAAACTGTGTTTATAAATTGAATTAAACCTACAAGTCTTGAGCCAAGTTTCTAGTCTGAATTATATAGTTTTTGAAACCTGGACCGTGTACAATGTATTTTTCTATTAAAGAGTATACATAACTTCAAAATCCGAGATTATATAGATAAAAGAGAATATCAGATAGACAGACAAGTTTTCTTTCTTGGTACTAGAATACAATCTCAATTATTACAAAAAAAATAACAACAGCCTAATAAAACGAGATAACGAAAATAATAGATTTATGTATAGTTCTTGATTCACACAATAAACTGACTGAATACGGAATTTTTGTTGTTAGTTTTAAAGTTTTATTTCCATGTTAAAAAGTATTGTATCCTTGTCATATTTTTAAACCAGTATTCGAGTCTAAAATTCAAATTAAATTAACATATCATTATAAAGGAAGTGATAATATGAACACTTTTGACGACAGAAACTTTCCACGACTTTCATCATTTATTATGGTGTCATATTTACGTGGTTCATCTTTATATAAATATTTACAGGGAACGACAAAACGAACCTATGTTTCGAATTACATTTGTGGTTTACCCAGGTTGGCGTTGTTAACTAGTTATTTCTACCAATCTACAAATGTAGTTAACTGCCTGAGTAATGTAAAGTGTTTTTATATAGTGCCCAAGTAAAACAGTTACTTCCTTCGGTAAACGATAAATGAAATTTAGGAAACAAAAAATTACAGCTTATTGTATACAGAAAAAAAAAGATTATTCATATAGAATAAACTTGACAGAAAAAAGTTGCGATATAAACAATTTTACTTTGCATTTCAAGATAAGTAATCGGCCCTAATAATCAACTGAACCTTGTAAGTATATCATTTAACCATTAAAAGATAGTTAAAATAATCTCAGTAATAAAGTTCAGTTTTACAAATTTTGAATACGTTAATAATTTAGTGCTCAGGCTATGAACCATAGGTTCAAGGTTCTCGGCTTATTACCGCAAAAGCACGTTCCGCATTTTATAAGAGTGACGATCAAATCCCTTATTCAATTAAGGTTGCCTAAGATAATAGGCTGTTAAAATATTCATTGTGGTCTGGCTGAATTTTATAGATGATAGGGAACACTACAAGAACAAAGTATTCAGTGGTAGAGGTACAGCTTACAAAGACCTAGAGTAAACTCTGAAAAAGTAGCTACAGGGATAACACTAGTGAAACCACGAAATTCCAAGAATAACAATTATTACATTATAAGCTTAAAAGAGACTACGTGGTTGGGCCAAAGGCACATGGGAAACACACATATATGGTCTATATTTCCAAGGGGAATACAGAGATTAAGAAAAATAGAACTTAATAATTTCATATTTATACGTTTGTACATAGCTATTCAGAATAATAATATATCTTCCCTGTTTTTCTAAACAACTAAACCTATTTTCTGTATCTGAAAAGCTGATACAGAATTGGAACACTTAATAACAAAAGTGCAACCTGATGTAACTAAATTTTTTCATTTCGAAAACGTCTCTAGTTTATTCATCTTTACAGATAAAATTACCACGCGATGAGAAAAGCTCTAATATGAAGACATTTATTTGTTTCAGTATAAAGTTACACAGTACGCTATGTGCACTCTGCCCACCATGGAGAATGGAACTCTGGATTTTAGCGTTGTAAGTTAGTAAACATTAAATAATAAAACCAATACAGTGGCCAGTAAATCCGAGTTTTTTATAAAATTACACTTTCTTTTTTGAATGTACTCATATTTTATCAGGAGGTTGATTTTAATTTTTCTTCAATATTTATAGACATTTTTTTCTCCCCTGACGTGTGATTTGCCAAGTCATCCTTCCATGATTATACAAAAACAAAAATAAGAATAGTAAAGTTTACATTTACTGAATAAAGGAAATATAAGATGGCGGTTAGAGCCCAATCATTTATATTATTTACAATGCGAAGGTCTTCACGCGGTTTACCTTCAGTCACTTGAACTACTAAAACAAAGTTGAGGTATATGAAACAGCATTACAATGATAACTCTGAATCTACACATCTGTACATTTTAATACTTATTTTACCTTTGTTTGTGTAGTACTTTTCTTCTTTTGAGTGCTGACATTGTTGTATTTCTTACAATAGCTTCGGATTAAAAACAAATCTGTTACTAAGCCTTTATTAACTAAATATTACATGTGGTTACTGAAAACTTTGTCATAATTGTTTGAGGTAACCGTCACGTCTCAAATTCTTCTCGCACTTTAGAATTAATTATCTGACTATTTGAAAGATTTTGAGTGGAATATTCATATTTTTTTTACTTCTATGCTACATCGTCTGAGTGTGTTATCATTTAGCTCAGCGTTTCCTAAACTATGTTCCGCAAAACACTGGTGTTCCGTCAGAGATTGATAGGTACTCTGTGAGGAAATCGTGATTTTAAATATTAATAGAATATTTAACACTTTTTGTACGATGAGAACTTATTATGAAATATTTTCCTATGTATTACAATTGTATAATATCGATTACACATTGAAGAAGAATTATAGAAGATGCCATATCTATTCTACATAATATCTTAGTGGATAGGTTTGTACCTAAAATATATTATAAGCATAAAAATGTAAAACTTCATTAATATGTAATTTGATTAAATAAATAAATGGATAATATACAAATCGAGAGGGCGCTGCTAATGTCTAATCTCTATCTACTGAGAGAATTGTTATCCCACTCTATTTCTTTAAGTTCTCAATGCCAAAACAAATGAACAAGTTTAGTATATTTATGTGAAGTTCCTCAGTACGTACGTTCTTTTCTTCTTTTTCTGAATATGCTATAACATTTGACAAGATCAGAATATCTTGAAGCAACTCATGTTGATTTTTGTATTTTCAGGTAGAGCTGTGTTCTGCCTGTGTTACCGCCATCTTACCAGAGGTATCGTCTCGATACAAGAATAATGGCATTTTGATTTAAAAATTATAGGCTTAATGTCAAGGTCTCAGAACAACGTCACGAATATTTGCTATGATGAACAGTAACATTCAGAGAGGCAGAGAACCTATCAGGTTTTAAAAACAACCTATCACCTGTATATTTTTTTTGTGATATAGACCAAAGGAACCTAATACCTTTAGATAACGCTTTTAGCATGACAAGTGTTCAAAATTACTGCTCTGAAATCCAGGTGGATGAAATTTTGATATCTGTCAAGTTTACAATATTTAATATAGTGTTCAATTCATTCGAAATTATGAATTTTAATCTTATAGTACATTACTTCTAAATTATTAGTTGTATTGTAATAGGCAAATAAAAAACAATCGATCGTGCAGGGATTTGTCAGTAAAATATAGAAACACAGAGTCGAATATGACTGATAAAATGTTTATTCTTGCAAATATAAAATGAATTTGAAATGTATTTAGATGCTCATCTACAAGTCATTCACATACAGTAAAAGTGACCACAGAAAGAGAATTCTAATCTAAATAGAGTTACAAAAAGTTGATATTGTTAGAAATGTTCTATACATTAACAAGTAATCTTGCATAAAAGTGTGTGACTTACAACTTATTAAAAATATCTAATTAAATATTACATAGTTTCCAAATTTGAGAACTTGAAATACATTGGAGAATATAGCTTGAATTAACTGTAATCATCAAAAGGGAAAACTATTGCATAAACACAAGCACTCAATACTTAATGCTAAAATTATCAAACTGAACAATAAAAAGCAAAAAAAGTTTAGTATTTGCAGATAAGAACACTGAATTGACCACGAGTAGTTGTCCCGCCTGTTGCATGGCACGCCGCCAGAGGGCGATGCACGACCATTACATCACTCTATCAACTTACGAGAATAATTTGAATATTCATATTGAGCAGTTCAAGGACTTTGGAAAAAGGAAAGCTATATCAAACCAAGGAAGGAGTCTCTTCTTCTTTAACAGAATGGGGAGAATTTAAACAGTGGATCCCAACCATTAGTATAGCTGTACAGAGTATAAATGAACAAGATTTTTTCCTAAAAGGACGGAATCGTGTAATTCGTGTTGTGTGTGTTAATGATATCCCATCTATTTTGTTTATATATCGAGTTGATTGTCATGGTACTGATATGACATCTGACAAGATTTTCTTTGTTTTATCAAATTCAGAATGGCAGAATTTATATGCACAGATTTCGCATGGAACTATGATATCATGCCTAGCAACACTCTCTCTAGCTGCCGCCTGAGATGGCGTCCTAGCAACGCTCCCTCTGGTGGCACTTCGTAGAACTATGACTTCATCATCTCTGGTGTCTATGACATCATCGTCTCTAGCCTCTCCCCTATTACCTGAGGTCGACACATGTGTGTTTCCTTCTGTCAGTGTGCCATACAACAGGCTGTATAACTACCGACACATGTAGTCAATATATTACATTGTAATGTTTGTAATACAATAGATAAAACTGTTTGACAGGTTTATTTCAGTTAGTAAAAACGTATGAAAATATGGGTGTTTAACATCACATCTAAGAAAATCAATAGCATCACCCTGATGAACTAGCTTTCTGGGTAAGCAAAAGAGATATTCATTTTTTGTCTAATTCACTGTATACGTCTGAGACCTAATCCATCATTCAAACTCAGTCCTTCTTGTTCTTGGATTCCAAAAAGATTTTGTAAGTACCTCCATTCAGTTTTTCATCCTTGCCTTTTGAGTATTTCTACATATTTTAAACATATAACATACATCTAATATGTCACAAATATTATACCCTTTCTGAGAATGAAGAAATGATCTGTCCAAATTTCATAAAATTTTGAAGCTTAGAGCCCAAGTTTCTTAGCATGGAAACATTTCCTGATGTTTCATCATAAGTAAGACCCCATGTACGAAAACCTGCTTTATCAAAAACGTTCAATGATATTGATCAAAAACCTTATTATCTTCTTTACCCACAAATAAGTAAGCAATATATGTCTCCCTGTTCCCTGTCAAACCAACAATTAGAAAGTTGAGTGCTTCTGAAGCTAACGCTTCAGTTTGTTTGGGCAAAGCTCCACTACAATTTATAAAACCAGAATATTTTTCTCTGGTAATATTCCACTTAGTTTGTATTCAAATAGTCATGGAATCAATTATTAAGGTACAATCTTTCATGTAAGAGTTATTTAAAGTTTCAAACAGCCTCCCCCCTCTAAACAAAACAAAACATGGTTCACACTCTACAGAAGTAGTCATGAAGGATGGGGGTAGTCCAAATATCTGACGCAAAAAACTGTAAGCTTAGTATTTGTGAAATACAAATACTAAGTATATTAAACATGTGAAGATTTTCAAGAAATACATTTTTATTTTATAATGTATATAAAACGTATAGTATGGAGAAAGCACTATACTAAAAATGTTATAAGAAAGTGTGGATACTAACTAGCGAGCTACAATACCAGATGGGGAAGGTGCAGGCTTGAGACCCATAGCATTCCCGTCGTGACCTCAGGGGGCAAGAATTTACAGCTTGCACCAGACGGACGTGGTATGTTGAGGTGACATCAATAATTAGATAAAGCAGAGGACGAAATGAATCAATATCTCCCCAAAAAAAGCAATCTATTCTATCACTGCTAAATTAGGAATCGCTAGAGCAGATAGCCATCGAGCTGCTTTGCTCGAAATAAAAAAAACAACAACCTCAAATCAATACAAATTATTATCAAACTATATATTCATTAAACTTAAAATGTTCTATAAATCAGCTAATTTGTGATTATATTTACCTATATTTGAAACCGCAGGTTTAATTGGACAGTATATATTATCTATTTTGGGAAATTTATATAAAATACGTGGATGACAATCTGATGGCTTTATGTTGGCTTTATGTTATACTTCTTGCGTAACAATATTATTTTATCATAATTTTAATAAATGATTCTGCAATTTTGTATCCCTATTCTTCGTAGAATCCTTTTCTTATTTAATAAATCTGTATTGCCACTTAAAATACTATTACGCTTAGAAATACAATTTACCTTATAGCACTCTGACATGCCTGGAAAACCATTGTTTTTGCTTTTAACTAAATATGTTGAAAATACATTTCTGTAAATGTTAAATCTTTTATTCAAAATTTTTATAACTTTATTCTTATTGTTTCACTATAGAGAAAAAGTAATAACTAAACCAATCTCTGAAATATTGTTGTTAAAAGAAACATATACTTATGCTTGCACAAAATGGAATTCTGCACACTTTTCTACATAAACAATTGGATTAGTCATTGTGCTTATTGCTACTGCCTAGAAAATTCATAATTCGACTGTAAGAATAAATAATTAAATTCAACATATACATAATACCATAAGTTAATGGCTTGACTTTTTCAGTTATGAGTGTGTTAGACTTTTGTTCCAGTCCTTTGATATGGACTTCAATTGTTTTTCTTGTAAAAGATGAGAACTTATTTAAGAACTCAATGTATATACGAGTTAACTGTACAATACAAGCTTACATTTGAGGGTTGTATGAAATGTTACAATGGGAAAACTGATGTATTATTTTCTACTAGAATTTATTAACATCTTTACCATTTTTACATTAATATATTTTCTGTGAACACTTTTTCACCTGGCAGGTCAGCGCTAAAACCGGAGTTCGTTTCCCTGCGATGGACAGAGTGCAGATAGCTCATTGCATAACTTTGCATTAAGAAAGCAACAACTGAATACTAAATAAACGGTGATCAGGGTTTAAACAGTTTGAATGTGTCTACTTCAGGCATGAATTAACATCAAAATATATAAACTGTAAGGAACAGATATTTCAATTTTTGTTATGATTGATTGTTTTTCCATCTTGATGTCGACTTCATTTCTGTCGAAAGGTGTCTTTTACTTAAAGAGATGGGATGATACTCTTTTCGATATATATTTTTAGCCCTGTATTTTGACTCTTTAAGTCTTTTAATTTTAATGTCCAGGGTGTTACTTTAGTATTCATATCATTATTTCTAAAGTCAGCTATCATCCAGATTTATCCCCACAAGCTATTATTACTAAAGTCAGCTACCATCCAGATTTACCCCCACAAGCTATTATTTCTAAAGTCAGCTACCATCCAGATTTACCCCCACAAGCTATTATTACTAAAGCCAGCTACTATCTAGATTTACTCCCACAAACCCCTAGAGAGTATACACAGATAGTCTTGTAGTTGTTTGAACAATTATTAAATCACAAGTTGCAGAAAAAGTTGAATAAAGCCAGGTTAACAACTTCGATACTCGACTGTACAATAACAGTTTGTCTAACGTTTTGTAATGAAGTTAGAGAGAAAACATTTTTTTCTGTGTTATTAATTAATTCATACTTGGATTTTCTGTTATTATAGTGAATCTATAACATTGTGATCAGTACATTGCTAATCATATGAACAACTGGAAGTGAAACGACGAGATAGTAAAACGTTTTCCACTGGAAAAGGGCTGTTTTTTATTTCTTGTAATTATGCTTATACTTCACAATGCATTATAGTGTTTTCGTTCTACTGACATTTGAGGCCAGACTGTTCAACATTCCAGCATCCCTTAGGAATCATAGAGGTCCAAATATTCAACCATAATATCTCTATATTTAGGATACAAATTAAAATGTCCACCACCACAGCTTCTCTTAGGAATCATGCAGGTCCAAATATTCAACCATAACCTGTTCATCACCACAGCTTCTCATAGGAAGCATACAGGTCAGAATATTCAACCATATACTCTCTATACTTAGAATACAAATTAAAATGTTCACCACCACAGCTTCTCTTACGAAGCATGTAGGTTATAATATTCAACCTTAACATCTCCATACTTAGAGAGGATGCAAGTTAAAATGTTCATGATCACAACTTTGCTTATGAAGCATAAAGGTTAGAATATTCAAATATAACCCATCTATACATAGGGAAGACACAAATTGAAATTGTTAACCATCACATTTGCTTTCCTTAGTAGCGTAAACAAGTTTTTTAAAAAAAGATTTTCTATAAAAGGTTCACAGCAGCCTCACGTGTGATTATATCATCTGTTAATGTTGTTGTAATAAATAGTATTCCGACCACTACTGTGTTCGTTGTATCCTAACCGGCCTGAAGAGCTCTGGATTGAGCGAAATGTGTCCTCGGCAATGGATATGACAAATAAAGTGTGGTTAAAATATTACTGTTGTACACTCTTCTAATTCATGAAAATTCCAAAGGTACTAGATTAAGTACGTAATGTTAAAATATAATAGGCCTAACAAAATTTCTTATGACAAGTATAACCGTTTTCAACATATCCAGCTAGGTATATCCTATTTCTGAAGTAGTAACTATTTTCAACATATCTAGTTATTACCTGTTACCTGAGTGTATTTTAGTTCTTAAGTTGTAACTGTTTTTAACGTATCCTAGTTTTGAGATGTTAATTACTTTAACATATCCAGTTAATAGCAATAAAGGGATATGTTTGTCTTATTATCTGAATATCTTTTTTGAAGGAGTTGCCGTTTTTACGCTTTCAGTGTGTTGTATTTTAAAAAACACTTATTTATCATCAAGATGTTGAGAAAGTGGGAGAGAGGGGTTTAAAGTAGAATTTTTATACACTTTAAAATAAATATCCGAACTAATGACAACAAAAACATAAAAAGTTTCCGTTGAATTTAATTTATTGACAAAAAACTGCAGACATTTTCAGAAGTGTTCTTTTTCACATAAGTTAGGCATATTTACCACCAATTAGTGACGTCATTAGTGCAGTTTTAAGGCTCATAATACAAATAAAATTGTAACTCGTTTATTATATTATGAGCTTAAACATTAACATATACGAGTTTCTAATAGTATGGATATATATATATATATTCTGTAATTATCATTTTATTCGAAGTTTAAAAATACAGTATGAACTTCAATCAGACTTTAACCAATGAACTACAAATACGTAAATGTATAAAGGAAACAGACAGCTGTATTAGCTACAATACAAAGTTAGATTTGATTGTTTATGGTTTTTCTATAATCCGTGTCAGATTCTACAAAAAGTCACGGAAACGAAATAGTAGAGACAAGCCTATAAATAATTATTTAATACAAACCAACTTAATATGAACAGATATTTTCATGTACAATACTATCGTTGTGTAAAATCGCGTTGAAATTGTCGTAACTAAACTATGTGAATTGTTTAAAGCATGCTCATTAAGATACCATCGTATGTTTTAATCTTTCAAAATGAACGGAAGTGTAATCACAAGCCTGAAAGTTGGTAAAAGTTAACAATATTATATGTTAAAGTTCCCTAAAGTTGGTAAAAGTTAACAATATTATATGTTAAAGTTCCCTAAAGTTGGTAAAAGTTAACAATATTATATGTTAAAGTTCCCTAAAGTTGGTAAAAGTTAACAATATTATATGTTAAAGTTCCCAATGTTCCGTAGTACCATTAAATATTTAAGGTAATTGTGAATGAAACACCCATAAATATTTATAACATATCTAAGAAAACAGCTCATCAAAACAGTTTTCACATGTTCCATTTTTGGCAGCAAAACCCCAGTTTTTTCATAGAGCTCTTCTGTAAACCAAGTAAGTAATAAAATAATTTATAAAATAGATTTCTTCCCTATTTCACACAACTGTCTGATAGTGAACAGAATATTATAAACTAAAGAAACTATAATGTGTACAAGATAAGTGATAATGATTTAATTTTTTAATAAAATAGTGAGCACACAGTATCACATAAAAACTTCAACGAATTTAAAAAAAAGACCCAAAACTCTAGCGCTTTCGAATAGTTGACTATTCTTCTTCAGCAGAGTCAAATATTCAAAAGTGTTCGAGTTTTTGGGTCTTGATTTTAAAATTCATTGATAATGATTTAAAATAGATAATTATTTTTATACACACAATCAACCTGTTTCGCTTTACTTTTATAGGAGAAACGTTATATAGTGTTCAATTTGCATATCCACGCTGGGGTTGACTGATCTCCTGTAAAGGTTGAGGAACACCCGGGACGTCTTCCATTAAAATCTCATCATCATCGTTATCAAAGTCGGAATCATCATCAATAGAAGCCTCTTGATATTGTTGGTATTCAGATACTAGGTCATTCATGTTAGACTCAGCCTCAGTAAACTCCATCTCGTCCATCCCTTCCCCTGTGTACCAATGCAAGAAAGCCCTGCGACGATACATGGCTAAAGAAGACAAAAAATAGCAACATTGTATTCTGAACTAAATATAAGATGAAAAATATACATATAATCAATAAATAATTTGACTCTGAAAAAAAGAAACCTATTTTTTATTATTCTCTGCGTTTCGCTTCAATGATATGTTAGATTATTCATGGTGGTTTTTCGCTATATTTATAGGACTATTCATAATTATTTTTAGCTTCTTTTTAGCCTTGCAGAGTGAACCTAAAGAATATCCTCTTCCCGAAAACGTGTCTTTCACTGAATATATTTTCCTTCTAAGCGACTTCACAATATCATTATAATTTAAAAGCTCTGAAATCTAATTTATATAGCCTGTCTTAGAATAATCAGTTAAAAACACTTTAATAATAGCAAGTGGATAATTAAAATTCTTAGAATAAAATAAACATGATGTAGAAAGTGTTTTTCTTAAATAGAGACTATGTAATATGTTACCAAGTAAAACTATTTAGTTACAAAGAATAGGCTTTAACGTGTCATGCAAAAATAAATTGATGGGATTTTGCAGGTTCACAAACTTCAAGAACGGGGGAAAATTTTTGTTATCACTGTATTATATACATGTTTTCCCATTCGTAGACACCAAGAGATATTCTAGGAACACAGTTGAGAATTCCAATCAGGTAACAGCCACTTCATTCATATTCCAATATTCTCTAATTTTATTTCTGCTTGTAAATTTCTCATCCTGTTTACAAAATTGCATCTCATAAGATATACATTTTTGATCTTCATCTTATGTTTATTTAGATATGATATTTATAACAAAGTAAATAAGAAGAAATGCGAATACAAGTAACCTTTTTTTTTGGATTTGTTGTTTGTTGTTGTTGTTTATTATTAAGCACAAAGCTACACAAAGGGCTATCTGTGCTCTGCCCACCACGGGTATCGAAACCCGGTTTCTAGCGGTATAAGTCCACAGACATACCGCTGTGCCAATTGAGGGCTTTTTTGGATTTAGTTAAAAACAAAAGTAATCAGTAAATTACAAATGTGTCAAGATTTTTTAAAAAACTACCAAAAAATGCAATGTTATTCACATATATCTTATAAATCAAAGAATGCACATATAAAATATTACCTGTGAATTGTTCTGCTATTCTCTTGAAGATTTCTTGAATAGCTGTGGTGTTTCCAATGAAGGTAGCCGCCATCTTGAGGCCACGAGGTGGGATATCACAAACAGCCAGCTTAACATTGTTAGGAATCCACTCAACGAAATAGCTTAAGCAAAAGAAAAACCGCTTTAATTCAATCAAAAGCAAACACCATATTTCATGGTGTATAAAGTTTGTGAGCAGTGTGTTTCATATTACAATGTATACCACCAACAATGTTTATTTTTTACAAAAAAAAACATATAATTGTTCATATTTTAGATACACACACTGTTCAATAGCTGTTTCAACAGTCAACGTACCAAATTACAGTGACCAGAACTTTCACATATACTTGACTACAGGAAATGCCAAACCTGCTATTTTTATTCTGAACGTTTAGAAGTTGTTCGTCTATTTCTTTCATGCTCATTCTTCCCCTAAAGATGGCAGCAACTGTCAGGTACCGTCCATGCCGAGGGTCACAAGCCGCCATCATGTTCTTGGCATCGAACATCTAAAATAAGTGTACCTCGTAATGTTTCATTTTTCAAGGAAACAAAAAATTATTAAAGGGTATTCTATGCTGTCTAATATTTTCGAATAAAAATGATATACAAAAGTTTTCTAGATGATACATAATGATTTTTTGTTTTGCAAACATATACATAAATAAGTATTATTATACCTCTAAATCTACACTGCAAGCGTGATGTACAACTAATATAATGGGTCAGTAAACCAAAAGCGATTAGATCACTAAAATCACATAATTGCTCTATACTTACATGTCAAACATTTGAGAGTGTTATTTTCGTTATAATTTCACGAACAAGATATATATATCTTACTCAAGATAATCAGAACAGTGTAGAATATTAAATATGATCAATAATAACTGACCGAAACGTCGTGAAAGAATAACCCAGTCAGTTACGCCAGATTTGACGCTTTGTAGCAACATATTCAACCGGTTTCGTTAATTGGGGCATCTGAAGCTTCAGCGTTACTTTTTGCAGTCAGAATATAATTATGTTTTAAAAAATAATTCCGAGATGCACCAACGGTCTTAACCCTGTTTTACGAAACTTTGACACGTTAACGTTTTGTTTCACATTCTATTTTTTCATTATTATAAAGTAAAACTAATATGAATTTTGGTTTCGTAAAAGCGGTTACACGCTGGATATAGGTGTTAACAAAAAATGTGCATATGAGAAAATGTTCTAAGGTTGCGAAGAAACTTTGTCATAACGTAACATATACACTGTAGTTGTTGGATAGTTTAAAGTTATGGAAATAGTTTGTCTGGTGGGTTCAATTTAATTAATCTGACGAAAGAGTCAATAACAATTAAACTTTAATGTAAATCAATCTCTTTCATGACAGGTAGCTCGTTATTTCACCGGTATACAAGTATGTTTTAAAGAAATAATCATAATCATTTCACCTGTTGAGTCATTTCCGGGACTGTAACAGCTCGGTACTGCTGGCTCCCTCTGGAAGTGAGTGGAGCAAATCCAGGCATAAAGAAATGAAGGCGTGGAAAGGGCACCATATTAACAGCAAGCTTGCGAAGGTCAGCGTTCAACTGACCAGGAAACCGAAGACATGTGGTTACACCGGACATAGAGGCTGACACTAAGTGGTTCAGATCACCATAAGAGGGATTTCTGAGTTTGAGGGTACGAAAGCAGATTTCGTACAGAGCCTCGTTATCAATACAGAAAGTTTGATCTGTGTTTTCTACCAACTGATGCACAGATAATGTGGCATTGTATGGTTCAACTACAGTCTCAGATACCTGAAAATTAAAAATTGCTGCATAATAATATAATTTCTACCGCAATTACTTCATGATGTTACGAAAACACATAGATTCAAAAATCAACTAAAGATAAAACAACAACCTATAACCCGAACGCTTTCGAAAAGGCAACCTTTCTTCATTAGGGGAGAACTAGGCAAACTTTGCGTTCTTCTATGTAATATTCTCGGATTTAAAAACATAAGTAATCGCCGTAAGACAAAGAGTCAATGTTTCAAATAAATTATATTCATCCGAACCTACTTATAAAATCATATATTTTACGACTTATTTACATGTTATGTGTGTTTGGTATGTAGGCATATCATGTTATCTACATTCTTGGGTAACGTAGATGTTTCCAAAATTAGTCAGTTATTCTCTATTTGTGCATTTACATTTTTTTCACATAACATATCGTCAAGTTGTTACGTTGCTTTTGTTCTAGCTATTTACCTTTGTTCTTTGTCATTCCTTTGAGATAACACTTGGTTTGCCTTTGGAAAGTATGGCTATAAATTGCCCCTTGTGCAAAAATGTCGACAGCAGTGTCCTCTGGTGGTATGTCAGGTGATGTCTCAGGTTACAACCTCCCTTATGTTTGTGTGAGAATGAATAGTCACTTGGGTAGGACGCGTTGCTAAAGGTAAATTTGATTGTTACCATTTAACTAGCCCCCAAGTGGCACAGCGGTATGTCTGCGGAATTACAACGCTAGAAACCTGGTTTCGATACTCGTGGTGGGCAGAGTACAGATAGCCCATTATGTAGTTTTGTGCTTAACTTATAACAAACTATGGTAAAGAAAAAAACATTTAACTAAGTAGCATAAGGTTCAGTCATCCTGGAACAGGATCTCACCTAAGATATTTTAGACAGAGAGTAGTGTTGTTCTAATAAAAGTGACCATCTTTCGTATCACATATATACACAAACTGTATTTGTATTTGTAATTAATAATGATTATTCAATGTATTTTTGTACAAATGTGTTAAGTAGTTTTATTTCCTTCTCATAAATACTGTTACAAGAGAAGTCTGCATTACTTCACAATCAATATATTGTTTGAATACCCCTTTATTCTGTGAACCTATCTCGACACACTAAGTAAATTAATTCGACCAATAAACACTACAGTGTGGATATGAAGGAGAAAATCTTGGTATAATGACCACAAAATACATTATTCCAGAATTTCTATTTTCTTCAGATGTACATACTGCCATTCACTCCTACTCTTGAGCTATTAAGCTTAAACAGGTTTTTTTCTTGAGAAAATGGAATATTACACAACTCAAAGGACTTAAGGTCAAGAGGAAGAGTTATTCACTGAAAGAAGGTGACTGTCTGAGACTTTTCCAGTCTAGGAGAAGTCTTCTCCTGGACATATGAATTTTGCTGACGATATGAAGATCTATAACTTCCTTTTCGCTTCAGCGACACAGGAAGGAGAGCTACCAATGTCTGGTATACCCAAAATGACCCTTCACACTATTATATGGAGCATCGACCTCCATGTGAGAAAAACACAGATGAATAAAGGTTGTAATGGTGATTTCGTATCTTGTGAGTCTAATGATAAATAGAGTGATCTGTATTGGACTCCCAGACCTTCCCAAGCCTGAGTAATTTAGACCCAGTTCTGGTTGAACCCACCCAAATATGTTCAGAAGATACTGGTGAACAACATGAGTCATTTCAGTCGCAGATGAGATAGTGGGATCTCAGGGGAGTTGGGGTTATGTAGAGTCAATGAATAAGTGTTGATAGCAACTTTCTGCTCTGCGGCTCTGGATCGCGGACAACTACTCTTACGATATTAGGAGTCCCTGAGCTTATCTAATATTTTGTACCCCTAATTTCGATGAGATCTCAATCAGGTGAAAATCAAGAGTTTTATAGAAAAATATTGTGGTCACGACCAAGGGGTCTCATGAACGAAGCAAAATGGACATTGCCCCAGCATTCAAGGATGCAGCCAAGGAAGATGTGGACCATTTCCTTAAGCATTTCAGAAATGTAACTGCTTCGAATGGTTGGCCTACAAAACACCTGATTTTGAGTATAGACAATGTAGACCTATTTTATATCGAACACTTGAATGAGGTGCACTTTTGTGACTGTGAAACAGTTGTTGCAAGTTGCACTAATGATTTGACTTTGAATTTGAATTCTGAAGTTAGACAATAGGTTACACGTATTACGCAAACCTTATTAAAATGATTATTATTAGTAGTATTAATCCTCAAAATGCCTACTTGTTTATATACTGTTTACTACTAATGAGAACCGTATATTACACCACATTAAGTATGTAAAATACATTGGGAACCCTAACAGTAATCATTGAGATTAATTGCAATATTAACGGTATTTTGTTTCAATTTTTTGCATGAATCATACATACGTTATTAGATATGGTGTAATCAACAAAATCAAAGACACCTAAGGAATTCGGTGTATAAATAGTTTTAAAATGTTTTAAAAAACGATTTGTTTAGACCCCATCGGTAGTTCTACGGGTTAATGAAATCGCAAGTGCCAGTTAAATATAATTAACAATGAGTAATAATAAGCTATTTATCTGGAATTTATACTCTTATTCTGATATGTAGAATTATACACGGACTTTTCTCTACGTTAAAATACTTTTATTTGCGAGCTTTCGGCCTTCTTACCAGAGCCTTCCAATAGTCCGTATTTACACTTCTCAATTCAGAAAAAAAAATTCTTGAATATATTTATTTATTACTTTAGTAAAATAAGTAAACTGCAATAAAAGCCGATCATAAGTTCAAACACTTGTTCACTGGCTACAGTTCATACTCATGAAAAAATAAAAATCCCTCAAAATCATAGAACAATACGAAATAATCACCAATTTACTTTCAGATTCTCTTTGAACTCTACTTACTTTTGGAGATGGGAAAACGGAAAAGGTGGCCATGATACGGTCTGGATATTCTTCTCTAACTTTAGAAACAAGCAGAGTTCCCATGCCGGAACCAGTACCGCCACCTAGAGAGTGGGTCAGTTGAAAACCTTGCAAACAATCAGAACTTTCTGCTTCTTTTCTCATGACATCCATTACCATGTCTACTAGTTCTGCTCCTTCTGTGTAGTGCCCTTTAGCCCAGTTATTACCGGCTCCACTTTGACCTGTAAACGTGCATTTAAATGTTAAATATTTTTATACATTAGAGCTTTTGTCCATCAGTCTAACAAACTTGATACGTTTTGTTTTGTTATGCAATCTATAGGTTTGATAGCAGTAAAAAGTAAACTATTTGATAAATTAGATATAATTATTCCTGCTTAGTTTAACGCACTTTTCAAGAACTAAACAGCAGAAAGAAAAAGCAATATACTAGATGTACTTGCGCAGGGTCCCCAAAAGTGTTCTGTTTCAAGAGTAAATAAAATCAAAATTAAAATAACAAATATTTTTATTTCTTGCTTTTGAAGTTCATATGTCATGCTGTGTTGTATCCTACAAAGTCATAATTCATCTCGTGATTCGTGGCATACGCACGTTTTACTGATGTCACGACAGTACAAATTGCAACGTTAGACATCACTTATATGGCATCATTTTGGTGTTTACTGACTGACTGACAGACAAAACTTTACTGTATAGTGGCGCGATTGGTTAAAACAGGTAACCCCTTCAGGCGACCTTCGGCCCCTTTTCGGAGAAGTAATCGTTTTGGTAACTTAGTTGCTTTGATTATTGTTTGTATGATGTACTTCAAACACTTATAACTAACGCAAAAATAAGAATTGAGTTTTAAATATCGAAACAAAAATACAAATATCCAATAAAGAACTTTAGCATTATCTGCGATTGTGAAAGTGTCGCTTAATAAAATAAAAACAATCCTTCAGTCTGTGAATGTAAATTCAGTTTTTTTATAACCACTTGATAAGAATTTATGTAAAATTATTTCAATAAATACATTCATTGCTAAAATGATAAATAAATATAAATGACCTACTTACCAAAGATAAAGTTGTCAGGTCTGAACAGCTGTCCAAACTGGCCAGACCGGACTGAGTCCATAGTTCCAGGTTCCAGGTCCACTAGGATAGCTCGAGGAACGTACTTTCCTCCTGGTCAAAGATTAAAAACCACCTGCTTTAGAAATGGTTTCAAATTTTAGTTACATGTACTATTACACTTTGGCTGGTTTAAAACACTATGCAATTACCGCTTTTACGCATGCTCAAAAAGTGAATATCGTTTAACGGTCTTAGGTTCAAATAATGCCCTCCAATGGTTCAGCAGCAGGTCTGAAGGTTTATTACGCTAAACTCCTGGTTTCAATAATCATGGTGGGCACATCATAAATAGCCTATTGTGTAGCTTACTGTTTAACAACAAACAAATAAAATTTAAATAACAAATTTAATAACAAATTAATAATGAGCCATTAACATTATGAAGTATAGTTTTTAATTTGTTACTGCTCATTTATCAATAGAAATATATAATATTGAAATATAGATTATAATGTATTCATCAAAATATTAATAAGAACTTCTGAGTGGAAGTAAAGCATAATATAAACTAATATGTCAACCACGCTATATCTACTATATCCGGTGCCGATCAGGACTTTCGCTCAATACCATGGTTCTTCAGGTTAGGGCTTGAACGCTGAAAGTTGGAGAAGCGATGGAAACGAATAAGAATAATATTCATGATATAATTTCATGTTAAATGTCAGATGATTTCTTTTCTCAGATCTCTCTTAGTTTATTCTTTGCGTATTTCAAATCAAAGATGAATAAAAATGGCATTTCAAACGTATCTCGTTTTCTGCTACAAGTCAGTTCCCAGGGACCCTTTCATCCAATAATAAATTCGCTGGTTGGGATAAAGATGAGATACAGAAGTCTATCTGAAACGCTATTTATATGTGCATTACAATACCTATTTGGCTTTTGGTTGTTGAGTGAACAGCAACTTGGGCCCTGATTTGTAGTAGACAAAAGATAGATTTGAAACGCTATCTTTATACTCCTAAATTTTAATAAAGAAATTAACAAATTTAATAATATGAAGAAAACTAAATCTGCAGTGTATAGTGATTTCGAATATTAGGCCTAATGAAATCATTATATATGCATATATATTGTGAAACATAATGTCAAATATATTATTTCTAATATTATGGTTACCCATATGAAAACTTTATTGAATTACAAATCTATGTAATACTATTTACAAATTGTTACTCGAGTTTAACCATAGGTAAAAAGGAACTTGTGTATTAAAAATAATATTCAACATATCTTGTTATTGCAACAACTATTATTTAAAATCCCAACCAAAAATGTAGATTTTAGTCTAAAGTGTTCTTTAAGTTTATTTAGATAAATCACCTGATGCTTCATTGTAATAGACATCTATTCTTTCAAGCTGAAGATCAGAGTCACCTTTATAAACCCCACTTGGATCAATACCGTGTTCATCTGATATCACTCCCCAAAACTATGACGAAAGCAAAAGAAGAAAACAATAATAAAACAATAGTAACAATATGAGTCAGAGAATGTTGTTATCAGAGAATTTTTATAAATGATGGATGAGGTGTTATTACACGTGAACAACAACATGACATGTGCTTCAATATGAGGATATTTTACGGGTGTCTCATGAATGTTCTGAATCAATAAAACTTTTATACACGATCTGAGCTCAATATAGCGCTTATTGACACAGTTAATTATTTAGCACCTGCCACTAGAGTTGAAACATGATTTATTTTCAAGGATGTTTTGAATCTAAATGCGATTATGTTTTTTGTGTGTGATAAGTTAAATAAAGTTTTTTACTTGTTTAAAGTGAACGAGAAGAAATACGGATGCATCTACGAATTCTATATATTATTTCTCAATCTTCTCTAGCAATTAGTTAAACGATCGTTAACAATTAAAATGAATTATTTTAGCCCTTAACTTATCTTTAAAGTTTTGAATAATAGCATGCATGTTAGTATATATAATAGGCCTATTTAAGACAAACATTGATTTCTATGAGATTATTGTACGTACCTGTATGTTGTCCTTTAGCTATATGTTTTAATCAGTTTTATAGCCATTTTCTAGAGATCTTTAGCTTCCAGTTGAAAAAGGCTACAAAATTGATAAAAACGTATAGATAAAGGACAATTGCCCCCCCCCCAGTGGCACAGCGGTATGTCTGCGGACTTACAACGCTAGAAACTAGGTTTCGATACCTGTGGTGGGCAGAGCACAGATAGCCCATTGTGTAGCTTTGTGCTTAACTTCAAACAAACAATAAAGGACAACTAGATTTAACGTGATTCTTTCAGCTAAGTTCAACGAAGACCTTTGAGAGTCTAAAGAAATTAATTCAATGTGTACTTGTAGCTATTATATTATAATTGTTAAGGAGAATCCTTACAAAGCTTTTATTTAAAAAGTAGCAAGTACTTAAGAAAGATTTCAAAGTTCGAAAATCTGCTTTATCTTTACTGTTACCTGTATATGCTTGTCATTGAAACAATGCTAATAAATTTTTATCACCGCCTTTCGTAACTAGTAAAGAAAAAATCAATGCTTTAAGAAATCTGTAAAAGCCTCGAGTTGCAAAAGTATGGCTTAATCTCGAAAAGATAACGGAGGAAAAACTAGAGCCTGAAAACCAAACCTTGTTGTTACCTAGGGATTCCGTACAGTTACAACTGGATTTGAAAAGCCTACGAGTATGATAACAAACATATGAAAGATAACTGAGAATAGGAGAGTTAACTAGCTAATAACGTCTTTAAATAGCGAGTAATCTCGCATAAATTATACAACAGCTTTAGTTGTTTAAAATGCACAAGTCATGATATTTTAACAGGTTTAATAACGTATGTAAATAAATGAATGTCATTCAAAAAATTAGAAAAGAACATGCGTACAATTTGAAGAAAAGCAAAAACGACGAATTCTTCTGAATTTTTAAAAACGGTTCCAGTTTAGCAGAAACCAGACTCCCGAATCCCAAAATGATCTCATCTTTAGCTCCCCTAATTATCACCCGAACTTATCTCTTCCTTATCTCCACCAATTACCACAAGGTTGTAATTTGTGATCAAACAAGAGAGAAATGTATGATTGTTTTATTAGAACCGATTTTAAATCAAAAGAAGTCGACCATCTGTGTTTTTTCTCAAGCTGTAATAATGTTCCACTTTTTTAACATAACAAAAGTCATAAATCTAAAAGTTTATTAAAAATCTTTTAATCTTCACTGATTGAACCATAAACTTGTCATATTTAATCGAACTAAATAAGCATATGAGGTAATTCACAGAGATAAATCGTACCTTCAAACATTGCAAATAATTTCAGTTTGTCAGTATTCACAATCCGAATACTCATATTTTTATGACTTAAAGTTTTTAAGCTCAGAGGATACGTTTGCGCTCGCGAGTATATAAAAACTATAAGTGAAATGAAAATTTGACGTGCCGACATTCCTACCTTTGAGCCAATCTGGTTGCCACACTGGCCTGCTTGAACATGAATGATTTCCCTCATGACAATGAGCACAAAGAAGTTAAGC
>NW_013666904.1:46420-47866 GCF_000517525.1 Limulus polyphemus | reverse complement strand
CGAAAATAACACTCTCAAATGTTTGACATGTAAGTATAGAGCAATTATGTGATTTTAGTGATCTAATCGTCCTGTTTTACGAAACTTTGACACGTTAACGTTTTGTTTCACATTCTATTTTTTCATTATTATAAAGTAAAACTAATATGACGGAATAAGCAATTAATTTCGGATAAAACAGTACATTTTAGAATTCTTAAGATTTTATGTCCGGTGGTTGTTAAATTTGCCAATAAAAAGGTAAATTTTGCAAAAGCCTTAATCTTACGTTCTTAATTACTATTAACATCTGACGTCACATAACTACACGATTCAGTCTATAGAAATTACACTTAATTTCGCATTTTTGACACACCAGTTAAATTTGACATTAAATGCTTTTTGTCAGAAAGAAAGCAACCATTATTTCCACGTCTTAATAGTGAGTGGAGCTATCAACAAATACTGCCCTGAAAGCTAAATCAATATTTCCACGTCTTAATACTGAGTGGAGCTAACAACAACACTGCCCTGAAAGCTAAATCATTATTTCCACGTCTTAATACTGAGTGGAGCTAACAACAACGCTGCCCTGAAAGTTAAATCAATATTTCTACGTCTTAATACTGAATGGAACTACCAACAACGCTGCTCTGAAAAGAAACGTGTTGTCAATTGAACAAAATATCGTTTTTCGAAATTATTTGGTTGATTGGCGGTTGTCGAAAACCAAAAAACTCCAACGTATAAAAGTTTTCAAAACATAAATGAATTCTACAGATATAAAACAAATGAATAAATGACAAAATATACACGATTTTTAGAATGAATGCATATTTCAGTCTTGATTGCTATAATCTTCATACAATCAGAAATGGTCGAATCGGAATAATCTCAATTATGCGTCTTCTGAGCAACGTAGATTTGATTCCTACAGCCTTTTATTTTTATGCTTTTATAAGGAGTACCTTGCTTTAACTTAACGTGTAATGTAATACATAATGTTTATTTCTTTTTTTGTTCGCTCTTCTTACCCGTTCATTTGTATAAATTAATGTCAAACCTACATAAGAAACTAATCATAAGTGAATAAGAAATCGGTAAGTATTGTGAATTTTGTTTTCGTAAAAGCGGTTACACACTGGATATAGGTGTTAACAAAAAATGTGCATATGAGAAAATGTTCTAAGGTTGCGAAGAAACTTTGTCATAACGTAACATATACACTGTAGTTGTTGAATAGTTTAAATTTATGGAAATAGTTTGTATGGTGGGTTCAATTTAATTAATCTGACGAAAGAGTCAATAACAGTTAAACTTTAATGTAAATCAATCTCTTTCATGACAGGTAGCTCGTTATTACACCGGTATATTATTATTACACCTCTAAATCTACACTACAAGTGTGACGTACAACTAATATAATGGGTCAGTAAGCCAAAAATTAAGACCGTTGGTGCATCTCGG
>NW_013666904.1:42434-45462 GCF_000517525.1 Limulus polyphemus | reverse complement strand
TTCTTTAATATACAAATATATATATATATATATATATATAGCCGAACTTTCTTCAATATACAAATATATATATATGTAGCCGAACTTTCTTTAATATATATATATATATATAGAGAGAGAGAGAATCAGTAACGCTAGTACTATGTTGTTGAAATGGTACACGTAACGTCCGATGAAACTGTGACACTTTAAACTGTAAGGTATTCAATTAATCACCAGGAGGTGTATCTCTGGTTGTTGAAAGTATGATGGAGTTAACGATTGGGTAATATTCTAATGACGTCATATTTTATGAGCCGTTGTTAGTAAATATAAATATGAGTTTTATATTCTAGGCGGAATTTGATATATATATATATATATATTTATATATGTATATCAGAAACATTACAAAGAGACTCAAAAACCAAAATATATTTTATCGTTACCATTTTTTGTTATCATCATTAAATCTCATAAAGGATAATGTCTGTGGCCATAGCACCCCAAACGTGTTGGTGTATTCCATCTAGCAAACAAGATCCAGACACCGATATCAAACTAGAAAGCAACTAAGTAAAATCAGTTAAGAGTTAGGAGTTGAGTGCTTGAACACACAACGTCTAAACTCCGACTACCTTTCGCTATCTGCAGCCAGTTGTGGAAGGCAGTTACCCTTAATATTTAGATATAACCTTAATTTAGAAATAAACCACCCTAAATTTCTACAATGTAAAACTCCCAACCTCCACCCTTTTATGAGAAAGGAAGGAGGATGGAGAATTAAGAACTATTAAGGTAAAGGGTTTAGTTCTGTTTAACATCATTTTGTAATTATCAAATAAAAGGTTGGAGGTTGGGAGTCTTGTAGAAATATAGGGTTGTTTATTTGTTCTTTAAGGTTGTATCTAAATATTAAGGGTAACTGTCTTCCCACAAAAGGCTGCAGATAGCGAAAAGCAGTCGGAGTTTAGACGTTGTGTGTTCAAGCACTCAACTCCTAACTCTTAAGTGATTTTCCTTAGTTGCTTTCTAGTTTGACATCGGCGTCTGAATCTTGTCAGTTTTGATTTTTGAGTCTCATTTTTGATTTATATCGATTTCATCATTATCATTTTATAGTGCTGATTAAAAAATCGCCTATTTGCAAATAACATATTCAATAGATTTAGAACTATTGATTTGTATATATTTACATGCTTTAGTCAACATCTTTTGTTTACATCTGTTGAAATGAAGTGCACGTGCATTTAGATAGTAAAGTACGCGCGCATTTTCAGGACAGACAAAAAATGAGTATTATTATTATAATAGATATTTTTACTTTTGCTTGGTGGTTGGGGAAGGGGAAGATGTAGCCCACTTGTTGAACAATTCAAACCTTGGGAGGTAATTTTTCGTTCTTGGTTACATAAAATAAATAAATGGATAAATGTCAGTAAAACATGCCACGTTCTTCTTTAAATGAATTGTATTCACGTTTATAAATGTTCTGTCTAAAGAAGTCAAAGAAAGTGTGACCGTGACATCGTAATTCCATTTGATTTTTTTAAAGACTAAATGTAGGCTTGTGGCGATCGATTGTTGTCATGGTTAGTCTAATTAAACAGTTCCTGTTTTGGTTTTTTCTTTAAGTTAGTAATTACCAGCTAGTTTTAGCCTACATTGCGGCTAATAATCTGCTGTCGTCTAGGACAATGTTTCCCAAATGCCTGTCTACGGCCCGGTATCGGTCCTTGACTTAATTTCTACCGGTCAGCAACGTGTCTTGACTGTTGAAAGCACTGACCTTTACTTACGTTTCTTTCAATATTTGATGACTAAAAGTCGCCTAAGTCTACCTTTCTTTTTTGTTTCCGAAATAAATTGTTTTTGTTGTTCTTAGTAAATATCGTATTATTTTACTTATATAATTAAGAGATATTTTATTTGGAAGTTCGGTCCCCGAAAATGTTTCTGGTATTATACTGGTGCGTGATTACCAAAATCTGGGAACCACTGGTCTAAGGGGAGTAGCCGCATGTTTTTTATGAAGAGAGACAAGGGTTTTCCTGACCTCTGCGCAAGATTGACTTAGTGTTTATATCAGATAGGTGGATAGAGAGGGTTTATTATATCTTCGTTTCTTCTCTCATGGTTCATATCCTATTATTTTACTATTATGTCATTCTATCGTATGGTCTTCTTCTCTGGCCTAATAGACTATTATGAATAGATTAGTATTACTGAGTATTGTATGTTTACTTATGCTCCTGAATTCTATTTTTTTTTTTTTGCATTTTTATTCATATTGAGTCCACATTCACAAGGGATGTTGTTAATGGTATTTTTCTTCTCCATTAAGTATTTAGGTAGTTTGGTGCATGCAACTGTGATCATATTGTATTGTGGTTTTTGAATACTGTCCTGACTTTATTTATGTATCCTCTCTATGTTTCAGGAGACCTTTCACATAATAGAATATGGATGCATGTCTGTAATTTTCTTCCTGCTTATTCTTGCTGTTTATCTTGTTTTCAGATTAAAATTAGGTAGTAATTAGTATATAGCAATGAAAAATTAGTAATTGATTAATAACTAGAGTTTTAGTGACTTCTTAAATCTTCTATATCTTTCGACCAATCCTTGAATATTAGAACATTTCTTTGTTAAAATTTAGAAATGTCAAAAATGCCGTTAATAATTTCCAGAATGCTCAGCAGATAGTAACGTTAAATCATAAATAACCTGTCTGATAGAAATTACATCCATACCAAAATAGCTAAATCATTGAATATAAATGCTTGTTTTCAACTTTCGAATAGTTTAGAATAAGAGACATTGGTCTTTATTCTTTATCGTTTTAAGTATATTATCTAAACATTCTATAGAAATTAATATACACACATACACGCATGCCATATATATATATATATATTTGAACCTTTTGATTTGTATTTTCAGTATTAAGTGTGAACCATTTATGTATTTACTGCATATATATATATATATATATATATGTTACTAAATTGATTAACATATAAGATGACTAAATAGGTACTTACCACTA
>NW_013666904.1:29162-42413 GCF_000517525.1 Limulus polyphemus | reverse complement strand
ATATATATATATATATATATATATGGTTCCTAAAATTGGATTAACCATATAAAGATGCCTAAAATAGGACTTTACCCACTAATCTGCTTCGTTTTCAAACTTAGAACAGGTTTTTCTACTGCCCACGACCAGAATGACCCAAATACTGCATGATATTAATTCATTTTATGTTTTTGCTTGTCTTAACACTCACTGCAGAACTGACAAAAGAACTGGTTGAGATTATTAATTCTTCCATGAAAAATACACATAGTGTAGTTGCAGTATTGTATGTGTGATATTCAAATGCAGTGATATCCTCCAGGTAAGTCTAAGAACACAGATACCACATCCTCATAGTCGGCGGAGCGGGAATGAGTATTGGGAGAACGTGTCTCCTCCTCCATTTTGACCAGGTAGCGAAGTGTCCATTTGGATGTGGAAGAGAGACTTATGTATGTTTCGACTTTTAATTCAGTGGTCACGGTTTACATAGCAAATAAGGTGCCCCAAATCGTCAGTGTCCTCAATTCAATTTTTTCCACCGCATGTACACCTCACTAGATTAAGGCATTATGTTTACGATACCTTTATATCGCAATAGAATAATCCGAAAGTGTAAAGTCTACAGAAATAAAAAAATGTTAGTTAACCTCAGTAAATATTAGAGAAACAAATGTATCAAGGTGATGAAATTTTTGAAACTAAAAAAACACGAAAAAACCTAACAGAATTTATGATCAAAATATTTTGAATAATAATAAAAGTTTAACATTTTAGGGAAATTAGCGCTGATGATATCATAGTTCGCAACAATTGGGTATTGAATTTTGAGGTAGTTCAAATACTGTTCTGCATTTGTGAATTATTTTAAGTGTTCAAGACCTCGTGATGCTTAAATAATACAAATGGAATATTGGTGAGCTAATGATGTCGACAACTTCTCACACAAATAATGATTGGGAGTTTGAAAAGAAGTATATCTGGCCACAATTATGAATTTCCATAAGAAAGCAAAATAAATAACTCCATTAAAATTCGGGGTCATATTGAAGGAAGACTTTGACAGTTTCCTGAATCATTTCGGACACATGACTGATTGGAATGGCTGGACTGCAGAGCAAGCTGTTCTATGTCTGGTATTAAGTTTTGATGGTCCATCCGAGACTCCATCAAACACTTATATGAGGTAAAACACTTACAAACAAGTTACACTGAAGGTTCAATCTGGCCGAAAATATAGAAGCCCATTGGGCTAAATCTAAAATTTGGAAGAGAGGTGTCATAAAAAGCTTGACTGTTTATGCAGTTGATCTACAATGCCTGCATAATAAGGTTTACTTTGCAATGTTCTCAGTGGATTGTGAAGATATTCTTGTAGATAAGTTTGTTAAAGAGCTACCGAGTGAAGCAGTGCAGCATCATATGGACATGAGAGATGTTTTCATTCTCACAGAGACAGTTTTTGTTGCAATGTAATATGAAATGGTAATGTTGTGTTGGTCACATGAGAGAAAGAAGCATGTAATGATTGTTGCGACAACTGTGATTCAGGTAGATACTCCTACTCAGGTACTCTCATTGTACCCAACAAGACAGTCACAAACAAGTTACACTGAAGGTTCAACCTGGTCGAAAATAGAGCAGTCCGTTGGGGTGAATCTAAAATTTAGAAGAGAGGGGCCATAGAAAGCTTGACTGTTTATTCAGTTGATCTACAATGCCTGCGTAATAAGATTTACTTTGCAATTTCTTCAGTGGATTCTGAAGCTATGCTTGTAGATAAATTTATTGAAGGTCTAACTAGTGAGGCAGTGCAGCACCATCTGAACATGAGAGATGTTTTCATTCTCACAGAGACAGTTTCTGTTGCAATGTAATATGAAATAATAATGTTGAGTTGGTCATATGAGAGAAAGAAACCTGAATTGACTGCTGCAATAACTGTGCTCAAATGGACTCTCCTACCCAGGTGCTCTCATTGTACTCAACAAGCCACACATACCATCTTTACAGTGCAGCCACACTGTCACACAGTGAATAGGCAGGGCTATCCCACTCATCCCTTGGCACATATGCTTCAACATAAACCACCAGTGATTTCACCTGGTTATTAGTCTATACTAAAAAAGCAGAGTATATGCTTTGCTTGCAAAGAGATAGGTCACTTTTGGGTGACTGCCCCTACCTCACCAAGCAGCAAGATAAGCCTGGTTATCAGTTTCAACTGGTGCTCCAACAGGTTTATGAAAGGAAGCAGCAAGCAATGAATACTGCAACTGTGTCTCATGAACATTAGAGGCACCTAAGTTGAACCTGGTTAGCGACTTTGAGAATTACAAGGAGCAGCTTGAATCAAAAAGTGTGGTGGTCAGTCTATCTTAGTAAGGGAGGAGTAGTGTCTGTCAAACTACAATGGCAAAAGATAGACATATGAGCGGATAAATCAGGTGCTCTAAACAAAACAACCATATGGGCCTATCAACTAGAACTTTGTTATACATGAATGGACAGGTCACACTTCAACCATGTCAAGGGGATTGATTGAATAATGAAGATAGCTATTGCTGGGTTTGGTTCTGGCATTGGCATTCATGGGATGGATATACCGCAGACCTTATTGGTCAGTTTTACCTGTGCAACAGGTAAACTGTTCCACACTAGTTATCTAGTATTAGTCAGGTGATTCTAATGTACAGTGAACTGCAAGAGTATTTGTGGGAGAGGAAATAAGAATACCCCTATGTACATAAATAATGTTGCATGGTTACTATGGGCAATGTCTAGTGGGTCAGTGTCTTGTCATGTGGTTCTCAAACCCACACACAAAATAGGTTGTTTTCTATCCAGGAAGCGAGAAGCATTAGCTTGGTGGTTATTTGTAAGAGGAGGGGAGAGAGAAGTCCAAGTGTTATTCTGCTGTTATGGTCGATCAGTTATCCAGCTGCAAGCTGGAATGGTCATTAATATTGTCAACAAGGGGGACGTAACTAAAGTTAGCAGTAATGCTAGGATTGCATCATTCATGCTTCATCCAAAATTAGATATTTAGATATTAACACATATTTTATCGTTAACTGATAATTATGGAGACAATCTACATTCAGTGCAGCAGAAACAACTCAATGGCGTGTTGCCAGAAGACGCTGAGGTATTTATTCAACCAGCTGGTCGATTGTTTCAAATGAAGCATCATATAGAATACTGGTGAAATACTTCTTTTAAAACAACTGCTACATAGGTATCACTGGAGAACTAAAGAGATAGCTGAACGACGCTGGATATTAAAGAACGAAATGATAAAATCTTCTGAGAGTGTTTGGTCATTCTCAGTAGTAATTGTCAGAAAGAAGAAAGGAGTACCAAGTTTCTTTACTGATTTTATTTTAGATGGGTGAACATGGCAACTCACATTAATGTATTTCTTTTACTACAAACAGATGAATGTTTGGACATGTTGGAACTTGTTCATTGTTTAAATAATGGCATCCAGATACTGGTAAGTGGAACTCGATGACGAGACCAGACTCAAGACTACTTTTAGCACGAGAGATGGCCTATATGAGTTTTGCACCATGCCATTTGATTGATGGAGCTTTTGCTGAAAGAGTTACAGTAGAAGTGTCTAATCTATGTTGACAACGTCTTGTTAATTGGCCATACATTCGAATCTGTGGATGGGAACTGGAAATGTACTCCAGCAGATAGAAATGCAGGCTTGAAACTGAATCCTGAGAAATGTGTGTTATTGTTCACGAAAGTGGAATTTCTTGGGTGTACATATTACGAAGTTAGATGTAAGGAACATCAGTTAGTGTTGAGAGAGAAGAGAAGATGATGCTGGTTATTAGCCAGTCTCTAAAGGACTTGGGGATTGCAACACTTTAAGTCATAAGAAAATTATTGAAGTGAACAGCTGCCTTTTTGTCGAGCCAGTTTGGAGATTATGGGAATCTCTATGATTAGCAGATGTTGTAATATGATATAAGGGAAACATGTGTGCAAAATCAGAATAAAGAAAAGAGATATGTTCAGCGTGAGTTTGAGAAAGGAATATACGATGGATAGAGAAGAAATACCCCCATATTATACTAAAGTAACAGCAGAGCAAAATTGGATTAAATCTGTGATCTAATAAGAAGTACACAGTTTCCTGGTGTTCATGTCTTATTATCGACAGTTTTTAGCCAACTTCTTCAAGATCATATCAGTCTTATGAGTTCTTATTAAGGAGGAGATATACCTCATATGGAGTGGGGAGTACCAGTTAGCAGAGTATTCCAGTTTCTAAAATTTATTTTAGTTATGTTTCAACACAGGATTGTAAATACATGCTAAACACATGACAGTGGAATCTATCAGTTTTCATCACAGTTGCAGGAGAGAGTAGAACATGCAATTGTCTAAACTAATTAAATGTTGATATTTCTTGAGTGTATATATTGTATTACGGTGAAATAATTGCTTGCAGTTGTCATTGTAAAATAATTACAAAATTCGTTGTATATTTAAAAAAAAATCATTTTTCGGGTGCACCATACATCATTGAAGTGACCAATGAACTTTAAAATTCCTGGGGGGATGATAACACACTGGACAGAGCTGCAAAAGTACAACTTATCCATACATTATTGCCTGGGCCCACAACATGAAAATGCAGATGGATTGTCATGATGAATAGGAAGACCATGTCCATGTGGAATATAAAAACATTTCTACTGTAATGACAGCCCATACAATAATAAATTCCACAACTAGATGGATACTACAATTAACACTTTGGGAGCTCCAGGTGGAGCAAATGAAGAATCCAAACCTATTTCACTATTTCACGTGCAGCAAGGTAAATCAACTCCAACTTAGATTGGAGAACGTAGTACAGATACACATAGCCTATGGCAATTGTAGAACCAGTTAAAAGTGCAGGAATGTATACTCTACCATTACTATCAACCACCAGCAGAGGTTCTCAGCCTGTGTTACACCTTGTAATAACCAAGGATCTAAGCTGCAAGATTCTCCAGACCTTTCACAGCACAAATATTGGAGGACACCAAAGTTTTATATACACTTCTTTAACATTCAGTGGTAGTTTTTGTACCTGTATTCGAGTCGTGGCATTCAGCACTTGAGTTACTACTGTAAAGTGTATGCCATACAGAATGAAAAGTTGACCTAAACAGGGTAAAAGGAAGAACCAAATGTATTTAACTGCCTGTTTGGGATGAGTCATAAGAGGAAGAGGCGGGACTAAGCTCTGGCAGTCCACAGAACTTCTGGTGATAACCTCGTAATTGATATAGCTGGGATTGAACATAGATAAAAAACTATGATGGTAAGTAGTTGAAAGACTATTGACTGAAAAGGTATTGCAGCCCTTGATTTTTTGAGTTATCAGGTGGTTTGTTGATTGAAAGATTAACAACAACAAATGGACTTTGAAACTCTTACTTTCAATGCTATTGAACATTGTTTTACAATAAGAGATAACCATAAGATATCAAGCAATTGCTGCTCAAGTAACACAGTTTAGGAAAGTTTTTAGTTTTTAGTTTTTGCTATTAAATATATTATCTAATGAATTGACAGTTTGAATAACTGAAAATGATAGTTAGGAGTTCAAAAAATACAATCGAAATGGTTTTGTGACCCTTGCTTTCTGATTTTTCAAATGAATTTTTCTGAGGAAAAACATAGTTTTACGAGGTTCTTACTGAATGTCAGTTTATAAGCCTATCTGATACAATGTGCATGTGACGCTACTATAGCCAAGGGTTACAAATTGACTACATGGAAAAAAGCAGTTATTGTTTCTTTGGGCAGAGAAGGACATTTGTCAAGACAGATTTTTAGAAGAATTAAATATAATCAGTCTACCAAGAGCCACTGGGTGCAAAAATATAGAGAAACTGGATGTGTGGAGTGGTGTAAGAGAAGGTGTAGGAAGAAAGCTTCCATGGCAGCTGACGATCGTGTTCTGAAATGCATGAGTCTGCACAATTGTCGGCTGTCGTCTACAGATCTCTAAAGAGTATGGCAAGAAACTGCAGGGGTCACTGTCATCACGCGCACTATCCAGTCTCGCCTGTGTTCAGCTGGTCTCCTACTAGGACGGCCAAAAAAAACCCGTCTTAATAACAAGATGAGGAAGATGAGGTTCAACTGAACCAAAGAACATGCTGACTGGACTGAAGCAACTTGGAGCAAAGTGTTCTTCTCAGTTTCAACCAGCGTGTTTCGATGCAGCTGTGAAGCATATGCAGGGTCATGTGATATGGAAATACATCTCTGGCCACGGTGTGGGATGCCTGCATTTTGTGTCAATGCCAAAAAGTATATCGAAATCCTCAAGTCCTGGCTAAAGCCAACAATTGAGGTCACTTTGGTGGAACTGGTCAATGCACAGGATGACTCTGCTCCATGCGACAGGGCTAAAATGGTGGGTAACTTCACACATTCTATGCAGTAGGTGTGAAATAAAGAGAAAATATCATTCAACATACACTGAAAACACATCTTAGGTGTAATTTAATTGCTTTGGGTGAAGGGCTATCTCTAAACGTAGAAAACTTGACACTATGATGGTGGCAGGAAACAGCAAAGATCTCACCCCAATGAAAACTGTTGGAAAATAATGGGTAACGTAGTTCAAGAGAATAATCGAAGAGTGCCTTGGGACTGGGGAAGTTCTAATCCATGGGTGGCATCATGAACTTACCCCTTACTACATTCAGTCTCTCTTGCACTCTATACCAGGGCGATGTGAAGCACTTATCAAGACCAAAGGAGGCACAACCTAATATTAAAACAAGAAATAGACTTTATGAACACTTTTGTTAATTACATTTGTGTCATTATACTTATATCTAGGTTTTCCTACTTAGAGAAAATTTCTTGTTTGTTAAGTATTTGTTGATGATCTGCAGAAATTCATTTGTTACGGTTTGTTAATATAGATGCATATATGTGTTTGAAAAACTGAAACACATGTCAGTTTACACTATACAATATCCATAACCGTTCTACACTAGTTCTGACATTTCCACAATTCACAATCTCGTAAAACATAACAGGAACCAAGAAAAGTGTGAACAAAATTGGGTGATGCTATAATTTTTTCCACCACTCTTCGTATATTTTTAATATTATCGAAAGTTATCTTGTAGTTCTATGTTAAAGGGTTTATTTCTGCAATTTATTAGTTTTCTATGATGAATATTGTATATAATAGCTGAGAGCATCTATTAATGAAGCAAAAATTATATGAAGTACGATATTGGATAATGTTCCCCTTCATTCTTTCTTTTTGATCAAATCCCTAATAATATCATTAGATGCTAATTTCATACCCTGTTTTGTGAAAAGTAATAACTGACCCATTTAACTAAATAAATATTTGTGTCTTTAAATTCCAAAAAATTAAAAGTGCATAAAAAAGTGTAAATGTACCCTATTTCAGAGTTTTTCCCAATTTTCTGGCAAAAACCCCAAAACAAAATAACGCATATACACCATTAGGTATTTTGCAGTTACCATATAAAAATCACAGTAATCGAGCCAGCCAACTCAGAGTAATGGTTGCTAACACGTACATACACACTAACACATAAATAATGTTTAGAGTAAGATGTATGTGTGTGTGTGTGTGTGTGTGTATCTGCATCATTGTTAAAAGGTATTTATGTATTGTACTGTATTTTCGTTGAAAAAGGGTTTTATCTCATTTTATCATGACTGTTTGTTTTAATTGAAAACGTCCAATGCATTAAAGTGTATTTCTCTGCATTAATTTTAATTATGTTATTTTGTAAGGTCTGATTCAATTGCTTATTAGTGCTATCGTGTATTTTGTATAGCGTATTCTAATGTATGAATATTTTTCAAATGTTATTAGTTTATTAATGAATTATTCTAGTTTCTTATCCGATGCTGTTTTTTTGTGAAAAATTATTTTTATGATAATAGTCTTGAGTAGGATTATTCTGTCACTGAGGTTTTTGATAAAGGGTTCCCTTTGATTGATTGGTGCTAATGTATTGAGCAAAAGACTGTTTACTTTATGATGTATTTTTCTGTGATAAAGGATTTGTGTAGATATATGATTTTAGTTTGATTTTTTCCTACATAGTTTAATGTGGTTCACATTGCATTGTTGTATCTTCTGTTTAAGGATTGTGACTGTCTGTGAGATTTGCGTTTGGAAGCTAGAAAGGCTTAACGTAATTCACTACTAGCGTGTTTTTAATCTATTAGCTATAAATTATCAGCTGGTGTCGAGCATAAGGTAAGGAAGTCGGGAAAGTGTGGTAAACTATAATATAGGTTTCTATCTTCTTATAGTATTATAATATTTATTTTGAATTTACTCTTTATTCTGAATATATGCAGGTTTCATATAAAACGTAGTTAAGAAAACCGTTAAGTTGATCTTGTTTCAAGTTGCTCTTTTTTCTTTGTAATTCTCCAAATTAGGTCTATCCTGTTACTACTCACGGAGACATTACTTAATGCGACCTTATGTAAAGATTTCGATAGCAATATTCTTCAACGGCTGCTCAGGTGATGCCTAAAAGTTACAGCTTCACGTATTTTTAATGAGAATAACTTGTCGCGTGGTGTTTTCAGTTGATCTGTATAAATACATGGTTCACACACCTTGAGTAGAAAGAAATTCCCAGAGTTTTCCCAGATCTTTTTCTGACAAAATATATTATTCAGAATTATACTTGTCATTAGACATTATGTTAGACCTATTAATAAATGACCTATACAAAAAAGTATTCCGGCCAATGCTGTATTCGTTGTATCTCAGCCGGCCTGGAGAGCTCTGGATTGAGCGAAACGCGTTTTTGGCAATGTATATTACTGACATAATGTGGTTGAAATACTATTATTATACACTCTCTTAATTCTTGAAAATCTCTAAGGGAATAAATTAATAATGTGGTGTTAATAAATAATGGGTCTAACATAATGTCTTATGACAATTGTAATTAATTATAATAATCCTTCGCCAGCTTGTAAAAGGCGTTCATGCCATACAGTTGTTCTTGAAACATTTAATTCCTAGTAATTTGATCTAAGCTTGTAATGTATCATTGAGCTATTTGCTGGAACAAAATGTGAAATGGCGAAACATTATTCATATATTGTTTAATAAAGACAAGACAGGTTGTATGTTAAGAATCACAGTTTGCTTAAATATTTACATATAATCTATCATGCTGTTCTCAAATTATTGATACTTTGTGAGATTATACACAACAAAGGCAGCTAATCCATTTGTTTATGATAGTGCATACCGATAGCACATTTGATTTTAACCATAGAAACGTTAATCCAGCATAAACAATAATATGGATTTTAACATTTGTGGTTATTAAGTTTCCACTTTTAATAGACGGACGGTACATATTTACTGTTTTAAACTGGAATATTCCTTAAGACGTATGCTTCTCATAGGCCATACATTTATTAAAGCAATATTTTCTAATGTACAAACTCGTTAACAGTATACTACAGTAAACTCAGAATTCTGATATCTACAAAGAAAAAAAAATGCACACGTTAACGAAATCATCCAGACCATATTGCATTATTTTCTCACACACTTTCAAAAGGTGCATATCAAGTTCATCTATATCAAAAGTATTGAAATATTTGAATTAATTTCACCCTAAACCTATCGGTCGACCGTATTATGGAGCTTTTTTTGTCAGATTATACTTACAAATTAGAGATATTAATAGTTTAGAGTTTAAACTTTAATCAGGTGTCTAACTTTTTGAAACTTGCTTAACATATTAAATGTTTAAAATGTGGAAGTCAGAGATAAGAAACAAAGAGCTGCTGTGTCTGGATAGGATGTGCGCGACCTGGGAGGGTCAGGTTCTGTTAGGCCTCTTCCTCCCAAACTAAGAGCTACTGAGACGTCCTTTAGTTATTTAAAAAATGTTCAAGTCAAACACTCAGGCGTCATTTCGTTGTATACTTCCTACTTTTGTCATGTTACGTTACTGGCAGCCGGTGAGATTCACGTTTCACCTTAGTCTTGCATTTCTAAAAATGCGTCATGCGGCCACTAGGTTTTGAATATAGTTCCTATTTCGTAGTGACTATTAATGTTAGTGATAAATTATACATTCAAAAAATAAGTATGAATAATATCATATTATTACTAAATTGGATATAGGACCGATGAACAAGAAAAATATTTAATTTATAGTAATAGATATTCTTTAAATATACAAAACAAAACAAAAAAAACACCCCAAAACAAATAACGGGTTTTCCAAGTATAGCAATTAATGTCAGAAATGATAGTTTAATTGCTTTTAATTGGAATTACTTTATTGACACATCGCCAGCATAATTTCCCGCTGCGTAAAGATACAACAAATTGATGTGAAACGACCAGACTACAGTCATGTCGTCTTCCAGAGCTGGAAATAAACTAAGCCTAGTCTGGTCTTATTTTGATATGAACTGAAACTAAAAATCATAAGTAAAATGTAAGATGTACTCTGCACAGCTTATTTACAGGGGCAGTACAAAACGATATCAAACCATATCAAAGTGAAACATCCTGCTGGATCTAATGCGGAGGACCCAGACATACAATTATGGAAATATATGCTTGTAATGCTACCATCCCATTTCTATAATAATGTGATTAATGCTAACTGTATAATCAAAACAGGCAATTCTTGTATTCCCTAATGCACTTATATTTCACGTTACTTTACTGTTTTTATTTATTTATAGAATTTATGGGAATATCCGGTATTATTAATATATTGTTACGACAGCGGAAGTCACGTGGCGCTGGTAGCGTGCGTGAAGTTTCTCGAATTATCGGGTAAGCTCGAGTGTGATTGAGAGACGCCTCTTTGTTGGTGTATTATAAAAGTAGTTAAGTTTAAAGTGACGAGAAACGTACTTACTGTAGAATTACTGTGTACTACAAAGTTTGTATCGAAAAAGAATAAAGTGGTTTAATCAAGAAAGGACTTGCATCGCTGAAGCTCTTCGGAAAGAATTTCCCCCGGAAATTAACAAACAAGCAGATACGCAACAATATATATTGTGTAAGAATGTTAGAACACTTTCTCAATATTTGTTTAATTGGTATAATAACGTTTAAAAGTTGTTTTTTTTCTAAGTTTAAACGTTTAATACTTGAACAGAATCTAGCAATCCTACTAGAAATAAATAGGTTGTAAATTCTAATTATACATACAGGACATTTCATACACGTAATTTGGCCTGTTGTTAAAACATCCAACGGTAAGTGGCCCACACACGAATGTTACTGTACAAAAACATGCTCGTCACTGACAGTGATAGTAAATTAACAAAAAATAATTTATAAGCTTAATGAAAATTATTTTATATAGAGAACATACATGTTTCAACGGAACTTTGATCTGTCAGACCAACGATCTTGTTTTAACTTAAGCACAAAGCTACACAATTGGCTATCTGAGCTCTGCCCGTCACGGGTATCGAAACCCGTTTCTAGCGTTTTAAGTGCCACTGGGGGGTCGACCATTAATTTCAAAAATAAATGTGAAGCCCAATCTCTAATTCGATTTATCACTTGTCACTGAGTTATACTGATTTCTGGTAATTTTATCTGGACAAGGATAAATCGAAATAACATGACATGGCTTCATATAGTGGTGGAGTGTATATTATATATATGGTATTTTCTTAGTATTTTAAATAGCTTGTCTGGCTGAATAACTCACAACAATAATTAGTAGTATCAATGATGCATATTCTTGAAATTGCTATATAAATATGGAATTACTGTGCAAGTAAAAAACATTTCCAAACAACATACAGATCAATATTCTGTTGAAAAATGTAGTATGTTCTTTACATAAAATAATTTTCCGTTATGCTTGTAAATCGTTCTTTGTCAATTTATTATTGTATTAACAGAATGTGCTCCCTTGCATAAGTTCATTGACAGAGATATTGCATAAAAGTATTACACAACTAAAATATATCATTTTGTTCTCAATTAATGTTGCTTATCACATTAAGTAAAACTTGCTACTAAGTAAAACTTTTACTGATGGTATTTACATTATTTATATTATGGTATAGCCCATGGATTTAGACATAATGACAAGCACTACCACACTACCCGTACTCGATCACACTAGCACTACACAATCTCCATATTGATTACCGTATTTGACGGCATATAGGACGCACTTATTTCCCAAAATTTTGGCTCAAAAAATCGCCCTGCGTCTAATATGCGAAGTTGAGACCTTCCGCAGGCTAATCTTCTTCCTAACGCTCACTATCCTAGCATACGATCAGTACAGCATTCTAACTACGAAATAAGAAATAGGAAATTTGCATAGGCCAGACGCAGTCGAATTTTCAGCATCCTGTTAAAGGATGGAAGGTCTATCTCTTAAAAGTACGAACGCTTGTCCCTTCAGAAACAAGGTTTCGTCATGTCGTTTTATCTTCACTGTGAAACTTGATATAGCGACCAACTTGTGTCAACAACTCGAAAAATGCACGGCCAATCAGTGAGCGAAGATAGAGATAGAGGCAAATTACAAGCAAACAATAGGGAATGCTACCGCGTGCTCCGTCTATCTATTTAAAGTCTTTGCGTTGAGCGCACGTAGGCTATTTAGCCGATTTGTGAACCAACTTCTGACATTTTTTCCTGGGTGAACTGTAGAGTAAGATAAATCAATGTAATATTAAAATAATAACGGTGAGTGTTTTTACATTGGGGTTTTCCTGTCTCTTTATAGTGTACATTTCCATTTTTGGTTTACTCAAATTCATTTATTGTTTTTTTTCAGTGCTTTAAAAACGTTATGGTAGCAGGAGGAAAAAGATCGAGCTACACAATCTCCTACAAATTACAAGTGGTAGATTATGCCAAAGGAGCATGGCAATAGAGCAGCAGCAACTGAAGAGCACAAGGAAAGGTAAACATAACCTTCGTTACCCAGCCCAACATTGGCCAGAACTTGAGGTTGACATAAAAACGTGGGTGGTAAATGAGAGAAATTCAGGGAGAAGTGTTTCTACCAAAATGATAATTCATGAGGCCAGGAAAGTAGCAAAACAACGAGGGATACAGAACTTTGCAGGAACAGAAGGTTGGTGTTATAGGTTTATGAAACGGCAGGGTTTATCAATGCGTACAAAATCATCCATTGCACAGAAAATGCCTGTTGATTATGAAGAAAAAATATTAGAATTTCAAAGATTTGTTATAAATGCACGACA
>NW_013666904.1:26313-28773 GCF_000517525.1 Limulus polyphemus | reverse complement strand
ATCAGTTTAGAGCACATAGAACTGCAGCCATTCAAAAAAAGGTGGGTGAATTGAAAACCCAGTTAGCTGTCATTCCTGGTGGACTGACAAGCCAATTGCAGCCTTTAGATGTGTCTCTGAATAAACCATTTAAGCAAAACATGCATGAACATTGGAACAAGTGGATGACTGAGCCACATCATGACCTCACACCCACAGGAAGAATGAAGCGGCCCACCATTGCCCAAGTGTGTGAGTGGGTGAAGAAATCTTGGGATGACGTTAGGCCTAAAATCATTGTGAAGTATTTTAAGAAGTGTGGCATTAGCAATGCTCTTGATGGCACAGAAGATAATGTGTTATTTAAAGTCAGTGATTCCAGCAGTAGTGACCGAAGATGAAGAATTTTCTGGTTATGAAGATAATTAAAGTGTATCCCCATTTTCTTACTGTGTTTTAGTTTATGTTCAAGTGTTTTCTGCTTGTGTAATGTGCTGTTAGATTACTTTCACCAATATATGCTTAAATACACTAAAAACTTTTTTTCCTGAATCTGACCTGCTGAAATGGGGGTGCGTCTTATATAGCCATGCGTCCTACATGCCATCAAATACGGTAATTTCTCAATCTCAAGAGCATACCGTGACCTAAAAACTCCCATATTTTCAAAACAATACCAAAACTGTTAATTAAATTCTGTCAAGTTGCGCATGCTCATCTTTACTCAAATTCTTTATTCTTTTCTGTCCTCTAGCATCTTCTTTGTTGCCTGATAAACACAGGGATGCCAACTTTTAGTCTAATTTGTATTTCGCACAAAGTCGTCCCTAATTTTGAAGAGTTACATTGGCAAGAGGGCAGCTTGTCAACACCACCCACCGCCAACTCTTGAGCTACTCTTTCACCAACAAATAGTAGGATTAGCCATCACTTTATAACGCCTTTACCAACAGCTGAAAGTGCGGGGCCGGGATTCGAACCTGCGACCATAGATTGCTCCAACTTTCAGAAATCTGTTTGAGGGACAGTTTACAAAAATTAAATTTTAGCGTCGAAGGCACCTTTAAGGGGGATCTGGGACATACTTCGGCATAAAATTATTTATTCAATGAAGTAAAACAATGTAATGTCTTGCATTTCCTGCGTTAATGTGATGTTGAATTTGTCCTGGATCCAGTCAGCCAACCAACCACAATGTTTAATAGTGTTACGACAGCGGAAGTCACGTAACGCTGCAGGCGCGTGCGTGATGAGTTTCTCGAATGATCAGGGATGCCCGAGTGTGATCGAGATGCCCTCTTCGTTAGTATATAAGCCTGGCAGAGAAAGCCAGCGGATATCAATAAAGAGAGAGCAGTAGTTACTTTGAGTTATGTGTAATTTATGATTCTGTTAGTTTCAAGCTAGTGAGCCCTAAAGTGTGTGTTTTGCACTCGTCGAGAGCGAAAATATCGAGATTGTGAATCGCTGTGATTTATAGCGTGTATTATAAAAGTTGTTGAGTTTAATGTGACGAGAAACCTATTGATTGTGGAATTACTGTGTACTAAAAGTTTGTATCGAGGAAGAATAAACTGGTTTAATCAAGAAAGGACTTGTATTGCTGAAGATCCTCGGAAAGAATTTCTATCGGAAACAAACAAACAAGCAGATATGTAACAAATTGGTGTCAGAAGTATGATGGAAAAAAAAAGATGGAAACGAGAAGTGGCAAATCAAACTACAACTTAGCAGATTTGATGGCAGCAATACAAGAACAGCAAAAGAAACAAGGAGAACGAGAAAATAAACAAGAAGAAAGACTACAGCAGTGGTTGGAGGAGAAAGAAAATAAACAAGAAGAATGAGAAAAGAAACAGAGAGATTACATCAGTTGTTGGATGAAAAAGAAAGGAGAGAGAGTAGAACATCAGCATGAAGTACAAATGGAAAATATCAGTAAATTTCAAAGTGAATTAAATACATTAAAGGACGATTTACTGTCTTTTACACAGGGAGGATATATTAGTCATGACCTAATCAGCCCCAGACAATAGGAAGCCCCTTCCAGACCCTGCAGCTAAACCATAATGCAGACATCTTCAGTCCTGCCAGAAGTTACATTCCAGACATGAGTGTCAGCAATAGGGGTGATCTAGTATGAAAGAAACCACAGGAATTCGATGGGAAGGCACCATGGGAAGCATATAGAGCACAATTTGAGCTCCTGGCAAAAATGAATGGACAGAGAAGCAGAAAGCGAGCCTGAAGGGACAACCACTGGAAATACTTGGACAGTTGTCAGCAGATGACAGGCACATCTATAGAGCACTGGTAGCTGCCCTAGAAATCAGGTATAGAACTCAAATTCAGTCCAAAGTCTACAGGGCTAGGTTTAGGACTAGAGTCCGTGCTAAAGGGAAGAGCCTACAAAAGGTGGCACAGGATTTGGAAAGTATGGCAGACAAGGCCTACCCAACTGCACCACCCAATGTCCTCAAG
>NW_013666904.1:23430-25380 GCF_000517525.1 Limulus polyphemus | reverse complement strand
CCACTGATAGGACTGCTACCGATAATTGGACGTTTCCTGATGGAGCACATGAATCCCACGTGAAGCAGAAGCCAATGAGACAGAGACCAGTACGAAAGAAGAAACGTCTTGTAAAATTAAGAGACTTTGTTGTATTTTAATTTTGTTTGTAAATTCTGTACATTTAGTTAAGTTATTGTTAATTATCTATTGGTTTAATGTAAGTGCCTATTGTTTGGGACGAACAATACTAAGGAAGAGGCAGTGTTACGATAGTGGAAGTCACGTGACGCTGCTGGCGCGTGCGTGATGAGTTTCTCGAATGATCGGGGAAGTCCGAGTGTGATAGAGATGCCCTCTTCATTAGAATATAAGCCTGGCAGAGAAAGCCAGTAGGGACAATATATGAACGAAGAGAGAGCAGTAGCTACTTTGAGTTCCGTGTAATTTATGATTCTGTTAGTTTCGAGTTAGTGAGCCATAAAGTGTGTGTTTTGCACTCGTCGAGAGCGAAAGTATCGAGATTGTGAATCGCTGTGATTTATAGCGTGTATTATAAAAGTTGTTAAGTTTAAAGTGACGAGAAACGTACTGTTTGTGGAACTTCTGTTTACTAAAAGTTTGTATCGAGGAAGAATAAACTGGTTTAATCAAGAAAGGACTTGTATTGCTGAAGATCCTCAAAAAGAATTTCTACTGGAAACAAACAAACAAGCAGATACGTAACAATAGAAAGCTGTTAATTTGATCAAAATGCGAGACTTCTTTTTTTTACTATATTATGTATTACAATTCACCCCGGACAAGTCCCCAATTTATTACATAACGTATTACAATTTCGAATAGCCTAAAAGTGAGTTAAATTGTAAGTTATATTTAGTAGTTAAATAAATGTCGAAATGTATCGAATTTATGATACTTGCCAACAAGATTGATACACACAATTTTTCAAATACAAATATATTTCAGTATACCAACAATAACACAATTTACAATAACGTTTATTACAAATAATGATCTATGTACAGATGTTTTACAAACTCACAAACAATACTTAGTCCTCTATCTGGTCTGGAAATTCATTGATATATTATCGAGGGTTCACGATGAGCGAATTAATTTTGAGTTGATGTAGATACAATTCACTAACAGGGAGCTAGCTAGCTCTGTGTTATTCAGTTATCGCCGGTCACACGCCGAGTTGTTCACTGCTGAAGTAATATAATGTTTTCGTAAAAATACTAATGTCCGATGTGAATCCATTGAAGTTAAGTGGTTTTTAATATTCGAAATCTATAACCGTTCCTGGTCAGATATCTGAAATTCCCGATTAATAAGCGTTATAATAATCAAAGTTATAGCTTCAGAGGTTTATAACACACTAACTATAGGAAACCAATAATATGTATAATGTCTTTTAACATGGCGTGTTGATTATATTTATAGGAGAGTTTCTCGAAATTTCAGCTTACGTAACAACATAAACGATACACCAGTGTTTACGTACACACATATATATTGTTGATTCTTAAACTCGAGGATTTTCTACAATTTTATGAATAGGCAGAAATTTCGCAATATAGATTTAACAGTATAAGTTATGTACATTTATACATATAAACTTGACTTGAACAAACATCGATATTAAAATAGATATAGGATAGTAAATCCGTCAGAACTAATACATGTGAGCATGCGTTCTGCATAGAGGCTCAGATGCGCGAGTCTCATGCTGAATGGGTAAGTATTGGTAGCACTGCAGACAGCAAATTTTCCTAAATATTACTTTGATATGTGAGGCATTAAATTAGATCATCAAGTAAACATGATATATTCAGTTATTGTCTAGCACATATTCAACTGTTTCCACAAAGATTCATGGATAACAAATGGTACCGAATTCTTGAAATCATTACATAGGCAATGTTACTGGTTACTGTCAATGAAACATTCTATATTTCAATATGTATG
>NW_013666904.1:0-22430 GCF_000517525.1 Limulus polyphemus | reverse complement strand
TGAATATGACTGAAAAATTTAATTTTTTCTGAAAAGGTGGTGTCTATTTACTTATGGCCACGCTGTGTACGTTGTCAACCATATTCTATTTCATAGGGGTTTTTCTTAACTGTCAGTGGTCATATTCTGTTTCTTGGAGATATTATCTGTCTAGAACTTCACCCCAGTGGCACAGCGGTACGTCTGCGGACTTACAACGATAGAAACTGGGTTTCGATACCCGTGGTGGGCAGAGCACCGATAACCCCTTATGTAGTTTTGTGCTTAACTTCAAACAAATAAATAGACTTCAGCTATACTACGACCCAGTTACGTATATTTCGTTCTATGACGAATAAAAACAAAATTACTTATAATTTATTACTTTACATAATTATTAGTTACTTTTGATAATAAACTGAATAAATACAAGTACAGATCTCACAATAATATAACTTGGGAAAACAAATGTCTGATCGTCTGGAGTTACACTGATCTGAGCGAAATTTTTCTCACGGTAGCACCTATATTCATGTTAAGGTCACTCGATCGGTTAAACATTTATTTTCCTAAAATTACAAATGTTGTTTACGAGGAAGTTTTATAAACACTTTTCCATCAAAACTTCGATAGTCCTTAGTTTTTGACCGTGGCTAGAAATGCCATAACTTTATATGTTTTGTCGAATGTTGAAAGATTGTTCTAGTACTAGCAGAATAATATAATTTGGGAAAACAGATGTCTGTTCGTCCAATGCGTACGAGTATAAAGAAGAACAATAAAGAAATATGCCAAAACAATAATATTAAAATCGACTGTTATGTACACATGTTAATTTGTGTGTGTACGTTTTGTTAAAACTTAACCAAAAACTTCTTCTATTGCAAAAATTTAAATTAGTTTTTCATTTAATCTTGTTGCATGAAAATAACTAAATGTTTATAGTATCGTTTTATGCTAATAAAGGTTATGTTTTATATTTCAAAGAAAATCACGTGCAATAAGCATGCTTGTTTCCGAGTTTGAAGTGTAATTCATAAAATTTTTGCAAATTAAATATTTTGTTAAGTTTTGAGAATTCTGTTAATAAGTGCACAAACATGGATGACCGATTCCAATTTTTAAAGGGTGTTATAAAGTCATTCTGTTTTTAACAAGTGCATAAACAGGGATAATTAAAGAAAACCTTTGAAGGTGGGGTGAGTACTCATGGTATCAACATTGCCGGAGGTGGTTTTTACTTTTCAAAAACTTCTAGAAAGAGCATATCTTAGCGGCCAAATATTCGTTTTTATATAGTTTTAAAAAGAATGTGAACTGGGTTAAATACCACAATTCTATATATTTCTACATGTTCTTCTAGTATGACAAAAATAACTCACCAAATGTGTAGATTTGTCCTATACAGGCTTTACCGAAACAATCAAACTGTTTCTTTTCATTCCGAAATAGTTCAAATTTTTACTACGCCAATATATCAAGGACATAATATACACCTCCTATGAATAATATGTGGGCTGTTTTATTAAAGCACTAAAACTTACAAGGTGAGAATAATTGAAATAGCTCATCTCTGAATAGTTATTTGTTAAGGGATTTTACACTGTAGTAAAATATTCTTTCGTTACCTTGTTGTAGAAAGACGAGATGAAGCCTTTTCTAGAGCTATTACATTCCGTTTAGGCACGAACCTAGCCACTATTTACGGGTACCTTCATGCCCCATGACAAGTATCGGTAAGCTTTGTTTGTTTTGAATTTAGCGCAAAGCTACACGAGGGCTATCTGCCCCTAATTTAGCAGTAAAAGACCAGAGGGAAGGCAGCTAGTCATCACCACCCACCGTCAACTCTTTTACCAACGAATAGGAGATTAACCCATTGCAACGCCCCCTCCCCCCCTGCTGAAAGGGCGAGCTTGTTTGGTGGGACGGGGATATACATAACGATCGATGTATATAAAATAACTTTTATTCATAAGATACGCTAACTGTTATAATTAACTTTTGCTATTTTTTTTGTAATTATTTTGTAATGGTAATTATTTTCTTGGCCGTCTGTGACCTAAAAGCATCACTGAATCACATGAAATTCACTTATTTTTCCCAGTTTTTTTTCTGTAAAATTAAATTATCTGTTGTTTCCTATGATGGGTTAAAAAAAATGTAAAATTCACCTATTTTTCCAAGTTTCCCTGAAACCATTTAAATACAAGGCTTCTTCAAAGCTAAGATGTACAGGGTCGTAGAGTAAACCCTAAGCTTAAGTAAGCTTTGAAAACTTGTATTTGACAGCTTGACTGAATCTATATTCTAAATTCAACGAGTGTCCATGCAGGTAAAAGTACACACACTGATTTAATGTTGAGCTCCATAATAAAAAATGTTCATCTTGTGTTGATTTTTGTCCTGTCTCTTTATTTCATTTAAAATAGTACGTTAGTAGGAATTATTATTACATAATTTCACACCTTGATCAAATATCTAGTTTTGTGAACTTATAAAGCTAAGCTCAAATCTATATTCAGTGTACATGTTATTGCGAGTGTGCTAATGCATATTTTTTATATTTCTTTATTAAAATGTAATTCTTGTAATTCAAAAGGTATTGTTCTCTCAACAACTAGATACTTTAATAGCTTTTTATAAAAAACATTTCCTTTACAGTACTGTAACACAGTACAAAGTAAACAGTTCAACAAAATTTCACAAGTAAATTTTATTTTACAGATAATTTTTACACCAGGGCAATATTGATCTGTATTTTGCTTCATACAAAAATTATATTTCCTGTACAAAGAATTAGTTAATCTAGAAAAACGAAATAAATGCATAAACCTCTTTCACCAATTATAATCTGGATATCAGGTAATGCTACTGAATGCATTAAACACCCAGTGAATTGCAAAACTGCAATTTTACTCCATTTCGTCCACAGGCTCTTCTTCATCAAACTCGCCTTCATCATCAGCAGTAGCTTCCTGATACTGTTGGTATTCAGATACCAAGTCGTTCATGTTAGACTCAGCCTCAGTAAACTCCATTTCATCCATCCCTTCTCCTGTATACCAGTGCAAAAAGGCCTTGCGGCGAAACATGGCTGAAAAGAAACAAAACAAACAACTTTTAATATTTTACAACATACTGAACAGCTCATTTCTGGCATCAAAATAATTGATGTCTAAAAACTGTCTTTAGTTACTGTCTCAACTACTGCAAGTCTTCAAACAATTATATTTAAATAGCATTTATTTTCTACAGCCTTGTGTTGGTGGCATTAAACACAGTAGTTTCCCCACACAGTGATATTTTTGGTTTGTAAATGTACATATAACAATCAGTACAAACAAAAACAGTTTTTACTCAGATTTAGTTGAAAAGTAATAAATGTATTAAGATTTACGAAAATATTCCCAGATAAATTAACTTGACTGATATACAGACATTTTCTGACCTTACTGATGTGTAGGAAAGATTAAGTAACACTACTCTTCCTTGCAATAGGAGCAGGTCTCACTACACATTTTCTGACCTTACTGATGTGTAGGAAAGATTAAGTAACACTACTCTTCCTTGCAATAGGAGCAGGTCTCACTACACATTTTCTGACCTTACTGATGTGTAGGAAAGATTAAGTAACACTACTCTTCCTTGCAATAGGAGAAGGTCTCACTACACATTTTCTAAGTAGGTATCAAAGTGTAATTTATTGTGTTACAGCCATTTACTTGACTTTTATGATAAACTTAAAAATAACTTTAGTCCTTTTTTAGTTTAATTTTTACTGGAAAATAAAATAAAAATTAATACATGGTATTGTTCTTACTTACACAAAACTTTACACTCTCCCTATTTAAATGTGTGAAACTCTTCAACCTTTTAACTAAATTTAACACTTGGATTTTCTCCACCTTGCAGTTATGTACATTTTAAAATTAGAGATTTGCTGAAATTAAGTAATAAAACTCACAAAAATGAGTAGTAAAGAGCTAAAATAGCAGTACTTAATGCCAGCTATTTAAATATGTTTTCACATTAAAAAATAAATATTTACAAGATGGAGGAATAACAGGTGTTAAATCTAGTTGGAAAACTAAATAACCTCAAATTACTTTGCAATATGTGTACATAAAACACTACACTAAGTCAAAATTCATAAAGACAAAGGTACAGTAATTAGCATTACCTATAATTAAATTAACTGGATTAATGAGATATATAGTGCAAAACTGCAGTTCTAAAGCTGTTTATTGTGTGGATTTTTTTTTATCTAGTGTGCTTTACACGATTTCATGTTTGTCAAATTTGTTGGCATTTTTTCTAATAAATTCAAGTACTGTAAATAACTTGTAGCTACAATGTAGTTGAAATAGACTAGATGTCAAATAACAAATAAAGTATAATTTTCAAACGTAACTAATCAACTTTAAGATATAACACAAAACAAGGGTTATGCTTCAAATATGCCAAAGTCTCATCAGTCCCTAAAAAATACGACTTGGGAATACAGATGTCTGTCCACCGGGATTGCACTTAGCAGAGCCAGATTTTTCCTAGTATCGGATCTACTACTGAGAGTAGGTTAATTCGACTACTTAAATAATTATGTCCCTGAATGTGAAATACTGAAAATGTGTACAAAGTTTTGTAAACAACTTTTTTTTAATATGAATTCCATAGTCCTTACTTTTAGACTGTGGTTAGAAATACCACAGCTCTCTCTTTCTCTTTATACATACACATACATACATACATACATACTATATATATATTGACATATTTCAGCCAGTCCTACTAGCAGAGTAATATCACATGGGAAAATGGAAGTCCATACATACATTGTATATGAATATAAAGAAAAGGAATATAGAAAAAAACAATTATATGTATAGGTACGGCTTACTAAGAGCAACTGTTATAGGTATATGATAATTTTCATATACACGTGTTGTCAAAATTTAACAAAATTTACTTTATTGCAAAATTTCTAAATCTAATTTTGATACAACACAATGGCATCAAAATGATTTTCTAAAAGCAAATTTTCAGTGTTGTTTTTTATTTTATGTTACATTTTTCTATTTTAAAGAAATAGTACATACAATAAGAAAGTTTGAACATGTTTTATTTGAGTTTTGAATAGCTTTGCTGTGTAATTTTCTAAAATTTTGTTTACAAAGCAAATGTTCTGTGGAGTTCTGAAAAATCTGTTAACGCATGCAAAAACTTGGACGACTAATTAAAATCTTTATAGGTGAAGTGAGTATTTGTAGTGTGAACAATGCCAAAGATTATTTTTAGTTTTAAAAGAGCTTTTAGAAATAACTTATCTTAGTTGCCAAATCATTAATTTTGTATGGTTAGATAAGAATGCAAATCGAGTGAAATATCACAATTCCCTATATACTGTCGAATTTTGACATGTTCTACTAATTTAACTATAACGAAGAAAACCTTTACCTGTAAACTGTTCTGCTATTCTCTTGAAAATTTCTTGGATAGCTGTGGAGTTCCCAATGAAGGTAGCTGCCATCTTGAGCCCACGAGGTGGGATATCACAAACAGCCAGTTTAACATTGTTAGGGATCCACTCAACAAAGTAGCTATCAGAGGAAAAATGTAACTGTATGAGATAACTTAAATACCACATCATCTAAAAATATCCAATGATGGGATCACAAGCTGTCATCATAATTTTGACATTAAACAGTTCCATCCTAATTTTAAACCATTTTTAACAGACTAAAAGCAAAATAATGAAAGATTATCTTAAAATCTAATACTTTCATTAATAAAAGTATTAATAATTAACATAAAAGCTTTCCATCCAAAATTAATATCTCTATCAACATTAATAAATAAAAACATATTATTGGCAGGCAGCCTAGTCACCATAGAGTTGAGACTACATGGTTCACGTATATCTATGGTCTTTAATTCATTAACCAACATTACATTGATGATGTCCCCCCCACCCAACCATCCTAAAATGTAGAACCTTAGCTTAATCCTAACAATTTAAAAATTGAATATAAAAAACTTAAAACAGGTGACAAACTACATTACGTACAACAATGAACAAAGACTCAGTTATTTAAAAAAATCAAAACTCGCCACTATAGCAGTAAACCGGTTTCATCCTAATTTTAAAGTTTACAGCTTTCAAATAGAAACTGAGCAAATTATCAAGACAATGTTTAACAGTAAATACAGACTTAAAGTTGACAGGTAATAAGAATTAGTACTTGTACAAAATGTAGGATTACTTCAGAATAACAGAAAAAATAAAAAATTCTTTCATGAATTTAACTAAGTAGCATAACCAATTGATAGCATAGAGATACTCATGGAATATTATCTATTTAATAAATCTTAAGCACATAAACAATTTACAATACCTGCTGTTCTTATTTTGTATATTCCACATCTGCTCATCAACTTCTTTCATGCTCATTCTTCCCCGGAACATTGCAGCAACTGTCAGATATCTACCATGACGAGGATCACATGCTGTCATCATGTTCTTGGCATCAAACATCTAAAAGGTATATGAATATTAATAAGATTGGAAAATTACAAAACAATAAAAGTTGAGTTGAAAAAAAAAAGTTTTTTTTCCTTCAAATGACAGCTTCTTTCTAGATTGGAACAGCAGCATGAACAAAAAATGTACAATTCAAACCATTAAAGCTACTTATTAATGCTCAATGATATTCCTTGCAATTGTTTTACACAGTTTTCATCTCTACTTTTGGATTCATACATAATGCTGACCAAAATAGTATGCATTTTGTGTTTGAGTACTTAGGTGTACTAATTAAAATTTTCAGTCACCATGTAATTTGACTTTCAGTTTTGAGTTTCTTCTATTTATTTGTAAAAAACCAAGATAAATATCTTATTCTTTAAAAAATACCCCCCCCCTCAATTTGACAGTTTATCTTACATTATCTTTTGATTTTACGTATATTTAAGTTAACTTAAATTATCATGAAAATATTTGCTTTTTGAGGAATCAGACATAGTTATTAAGTTTCAAGTAAAATAAAAAACAAACTACTGCTTAAAGAAATTAAACTTTTCACACATAAGTAACATTTTCAGTAAAAAGTATAGCCAACTAAACTATATAGATAGTGACTGTAAACTGATTAATAAAATTAGAGTTAATCATAAAAAATAAACAGAAAATTATTACATTTAAAGATATTACTAATGTCAGAATACAATGTTTTAAACATGACTTACATTAAATTATTCTGTTAATTACTTCACATAACTGTGCTTTAAAATTTATCAGAGATAAATGTTTAATTACACCTATAATTTTTTTGCTTGTTTAAGATCTAACCTGTTGCGTCAATTCTGGAACTGTTACAGCACGATACTGCTGGCTTCCTCTTGAGGTTAGGGGAGCAAAGCCAGGCATAAAAAAGTGTAAACGTGGGAATGGCACCATGTTAACAGCAAGTTTGCGAAGATCTGCATTCAACTGGCCAGGAAAACGAAGACATGTGGTTACTCCAGACATTGTGATAGACACAAGATGATTCAAGTCGCCGTAAGAAGGAGAGGTTAATTTGAGTGTTCTGAAGCATATATCATAAAGGGCTTCATTGTCAATGCAGAAGGTTTCATCAGTGTTTTCAACAAGCTGGTGAACTGACAACGTGGCATTATACGGTTCTACTACCGTGTCTGAAACCTGTAAAATAAGGCAGCACTTCAAGTTTCACAGTTCTTTTTGAATAACTCTTATTACTTAATATTGTTTTTGAATTTGTATTTACATATTAAAAAACATATATACTGTTTTATAAATGGGGTAAGTTAAGCTTCTCAGTTTATTTTTTCTGAAGTTTGCAAGGAAAATGGACTCCTTCCAATATCAACAACAAAATATAAATAAATTCAAAGGAAAATAGATAATTTCACTTTAGGAAATAAACAAGCTCCTAATTAGAGTTGTTTTTAAGCTTTCTAAGGTATTTATGGGAACTTTAATATATTTTTAAATGACAAAATATAAACATTTATGTTTCATAGAAATAAAGTTTCTTTATCTCTCACCTTTGGGGATGGGAAAACGGAGAAAGTGGTCATGATACGATCAGGATATTCTTCTCTCACTTTGGAAATAAGCAAAGTACCCATGCCAGAGCCAGTGCCACCTCCAAGTGAGTGTGCAAGCTGAAATCCCTGTAAACAGTCACAACTTTCAGATTCTTTCCTGACAACATCCATCACGTTTTCTATCAGCTCTGCACCTTCAGTGTAGTGACCTTTTGCCCAGTTATTTCCTGCACCAGACTGACCTATAGCAATAAGTTGGTAAATAAGTACAAAAACAAAATAAATGAAGAAATTTCTCTCAACTTGAACTACAGATATTGTTAACATTTTATAAAATGGGATTTTATTTTTCTTTATCTACATACAAGAAAAACATTGTTGGGAAACAGACAAAAGTCAAACAAAACTTTGTACCTTACGTTATTCAGTAAGCAGAGAAAATTAGAGTACAATAACTTCCTAGTCATTAAAAACTATGACTCCTGCCTTCAACACAAAAATCATGTCAATTAAGTACATTAACATTTTACAGCAGGCTTGTGCAATTTGCAGAAATCGAGTCACGAATTTCAATTACAACAATACCTACAGTAACTGAAATTTCTTAACATATCCTCTCAAAACTGGTAAGATTTTGTTAAAGATCATAAGTATCTTGTACACAAAGAATGACATTATTATAATTAAGTTTTTACAAAAAATGTTATTTTTTTTATTGTATTTACTTGCATTCAAATTATTAACATATTGAGTGCAAGGTGATTTTCATTTTAAGTATAAAATAATTTTCATATTTCATTTGCATAATTTCTAGAATCTTCTAAAAGAGAAAAGTTTTTTTAAAGCAAATGTTTATATTTTATTTTTCATTTTCTTCACCATATCACTAACCTATTATCATCAATATACAATGCAATGTAACAATTAAAATTAGGAAATAGAAAAAAACAATACATATCTTTTAATTATTTGTAGAATATTTTTAAAGATTTTTCCTTTTGTTAAATTCATAATTTCAGGTCTTGTCCTTTACCACTTATTCTTCATCTTGACACAAGTCAACAGTGCCCTCGAGGCATATTAAAGTTTATTTTTGAAACATATAACCCTTTGGCAAAAGTTTATTCAGCGTGTAATATCATAAGACTTGAGAACTGATGCAAAATTTTATGTACATTTAAAAAATGTTTAAACCTTTTGATTTTGCATTTTAAAACATAAATAATACACAATTAACTAAAATATAATAGTAAGACCTAAATACAATTTAAATTGTATCACTAACTATAACATATTTAGGTAAGGGTTATAGATGATCACGCAGCCAACAATATTACAGTCAACAAGACATACCCCTTGCTAACAACTGCATGCCAATTTCAAAATAACCAATGTTAGATTATGGTGTAAAATGAGCTCTTTCTATAATTATACACATGTGTGTGGCATCTACATGTAGGCTATAAAGCTCAAAAAATCTGTTGAGGGTGGAGGTGGCACCTGTCAGGAGTTGAAAAAATTTATTATTTGTTTCTAATGTAATCATTCAGAGAATTTTGAAATCAATGAGTCAAAAGATTATGTAAGCAACTTATTGTCTAGACGTACTTCTAATGAACTACCATTGTATTATTCAAGATACAGAGAGCCAAATAGAAAATTTTCATAGCTTGTTGGTCACATGACAATACATCTAGTTTTTTTAAGTAGTTTTATAAAGGTTTATTTTGAAATAAAGGACTTAAAACTCGGATAACATAAAACTTTGAATCATAATATACAAGATTATATTAATTTCATTCACACATATATTGATAGTAAAGGTGTTTAATTAAATTTTGAATGTAACAGTGACTTGTGCAGAAAAGTGTTTAAAGGGACTCCACATACAAAAGAGTTAAGCAAGTTTGATATAATGTGTTTGGTGTTAATAGGTAAATTCTGATCATGTGTTATGAAGTTGAGGTAGTTGTACTGATGTGGTACTATAAGGGTTAAGTTTAGGTGATTTTCTGGAAAAATTATTTCCGTCCACTTTTTTTACAACGTAAATTAGAAATTTTTAAAATTATTTCCCAACATTTTTCAGGCAACTGGAATGAAATATCTAACAAATATCATGAATGGCATTAACACTTACCAAAGATAAAGTTATCTGGTCGAAAGAGCTGTCCAAAGGGACCAGATCGAACAGAGTCCATAGTTCCAGGTTCCAGATCAATTAAGATGGCTCTGGGAACATACTTGCCACCTTTAAAAAAAAAGTTAATGCTCTGTTAAATCCAGTTATAGTTTTGTTAGTTATGACAAAATAATAGTCACTAATATCTAGGTCAGAAATCAGTTTAAAATCACATTTACCACTTGACCTCGACATGTACTGGAAAAAATAAATCATGATTCACAGCTGATGAATATAGTTGTTTCTTCTGAGTTAAGGTGCTTAAAATATTATAAATAAAATGAAAATAATGTAATAATGAAAATATTAAAGGTTTTATAAATCAGGCTTCACAAAGACCACACAAATAGCTGTATACCTACTGAAATTCATTATTTGAATCACAGACTCCTTTGTTTTGCTAGACCTGCTACTACTACTGTTATTGTTGTTGCTATATTATTAGTATTGATTAGTGTTTCTATTGATGGTTTACAGTTCATGATGCTGACTAGTAAATCTCACTATCTAAGCACCAAATCCAAATTGGTTAGGTTTAAACTAGTTCAAGTAAATGATGTGTGGAATGAAGCTAAGCTTACGGTCAAAGATAAGCCCCAAGAACTTTGCCTCAGGGACCACACGAATAACTATATCGCCGAGACGGAGCTCGGGATCGGGGTAGATACTCCGTTGGCGGAAAAAATGCATGCAAACGGTTTTGGAAAAAGAAAATTTAAAACCATTTGCAGTGGTCCATGTCAACAACCGATTGAGGGCAGTCTGAAGCTGCCACTCAATAAACCTCATGTTCGACGACTGACACGAGATGTGGAAGTCATCGACATAGAGCCCATTTGCAACAGTCGGAGAAAGATTTGTAGTGATGGCATTAATTTTAACACTTAAAAGTGTGACACTCAAGACACAGCCCTGAGGGACTCCAAGTTCCTGTGGAAAGGAACGGGAAAGAGTTGAACCCACACGGACTTCGAATCGCCTGTTCAGTAAAAAGTTGTGAATAAAAATGGATAAATGGCCATGCAACCCATAGAAGTGGAGGTCCTGCAAAATTCCATACCTCCACGTAGTGCCATAAGCCTTCTCATGATCGAAGAACACAGAAACAAGATGTTCTCTCTTGAGAAAGGCTTCCCTCATCGACGGAACCCACACTGGGTGGGCGAGAGGAGCATGTTTGATTCCAGGAACCAAACAAGACGAGCATTAACCATCCTCCCTAGGACCTTACAAAGGCAACTAGTCAAAGCGATGGGACGATAATTAGAAGGAATCTTGGTATCCTTCCCAGGTTTAGAGAAAGGAAGGAAAATAGCCTGGCACCAAGCATCAGGAAAAACATGCTCCTGCCAGATCTGGTTAAAAATAACCAGAAGAATAGCAAGAGAGGCAGGAGAGAGATGGCGCAACATCTCATAATGAACATCATCAGGTCCGACCGATGAAGAGCAAGTTTGAGTTCCACCACTGTAAAGGGGTGATTATAATCATAGAGACGATCGGCCCGAAAGGAAAGAGGTGATCGCTCTGCCTGAGACTTTATGGCCAAAAGGCAGGGGAAGAAACAGAAGTGCTAGAAGCATGAGAAAAGCTTTGGCCACGAGTATCGGAAATGCTCTGGACATCAGCAGCTTCCTGGCCATTGGAGAGCAAGATGGAAAGCGGATGGGAAGCATACCTCCCAGTGACTTTCCGAATCTTGTCCCGTACAGTTTTGGAACTGGTGGTAGAAGAGATGCTAGTAGTGAACTTAATCCAAGACTCCTTTTGGCTTTGAGACATCGAACCTGCCGAGCATGGGCCCACTGATAAACAATGAGGTTAGAAAAAGAGGGATACCGTCGGAAGGTATCCCAGGCCCGTTTTTGAGCCTGCCGTGCCTCCTGGCAGACAGGACTCCACCATGGACGAGGATACCATGGAAAACGTGTCGAGGTCTTAGGAATAGAATGAACAGCCGCCTGGACAATACAGTCAGTCACTGCCACCACACAATCGTCTATTGATGGCAGACAGATGAAGGCAGGATCAAGTTCAGAGAGAGAGAGAGAGGTGAAAGATGGCCAATCAACCTGGTCCAGCTTCCACCGTGGCACTCGGGTCGGGTGGCACTGACCATGGCCAACCTCTCTCAGTATGATAGGAAAATGATCACTGCCCCGTGGATCACTGTTGACCATCCAAGAAAAGCGAGTGAAAAGTGCAGGGGACCAAATCGAGAGATCAATCGCAGTAAAAGACTGACTAGGTGCATGAAAATAAGTTCATGTTCCAGTATTGAAGAGAGAAAGGTTGTGATCCGAGAGCATATGCTCTATGGAACGATCCCTCCCATCAATATCAGCACCACCCCAGAGGGGGTTGTGATCCGAGAGCATATGCTCTATGGAAAGACCCCTCCCATCAATATCAGCACCACCCCAGAGGGGGTTGTGATCCGAGAGCATATGCTCTATGGAATGACCCCTCTCATCAATATCAGCACCACCCCAGAGGGGGTTGTGTCCATTAAAGTCTCCAAGAAGTAATAAGGGAGGTGACAACTGATCAACGAGAGCATCAAGGTTCGATTGATCATAAATTTCCCCAGGAGACAGCTAGAGAGAACAAACAGTGATGGCACAACCCAAGGAAACACGTATGGCTACGGCCTCCCAGGGTGTATCGAGGGACACAGATATGGAGGGCACATGCTGGTCGACCAGCAGTGCTACCCCTCCGTGTACCCGCCCATCACACAACCTGTCATTCCGGTACAGAGAAAACTGCCAAAAGGTGACTGTATCAGCAAGTTTCAGAAATGTTTCCTGTAAGGAGACATACGGAATGATAGGAGTCAATCAAGGTCTTAATGTCATCAAGATTAGAACGAAAACCTCGACAGTTCCACCGTATCAAATTTTGTTAACAACAGCTTACTAATTTAAAATTTATAGCATGAAAACCATAAGAAGCCCAAAATGGTTGTGAGGTCCGTCCCAGGGACCGAGCCTGTGCTGAAAGAGTTAATATGTGAAACAATTAATTATAATACAAAATTTTTGAAGAATAATGTTGTTGCTAATACCAGTTCCAAATCTAATAGTAAGAAAAGAAGTGAATAACCACAATTTGCTAATACCTATAAACGGTAAGGCCAGCAATTAAATATCAGATAGGAAAAAATTAAGAATTTATAAACAAATATTTTACATTCTCTTGTTGTTGTAGTGAATGAAAGGTGATAACATTACAAACATTAAAGTCAATTATTTATAATTCATGTGTATTATGTAATTTACAATCTATAAAACTTGATCTTTTACAAAAACTACCACAACTACACACAATTGACAGTATACCCTTTGCACATATTCTTAGATATAAAAAAGACCAGAAGTTCAACTGTTTAGCATTACTATGTTTATAACCACTTAGAAATCATTTCATCCACAAAATCTACAAGAAAACAAAAACATATTGATGTTTATCACTATCTTTTAGATGCTTTTATACTTACTTAGGTCTAGCTATCAACATCAAATACTAGCCTTGCATATTAACTCAGAACAGCATCTATATACTTAAACAATTATCAAAATGAAACTATAAATACTCACTAAACACACAAGTAGATACAAAAAAGTATACTTATAATTCACAAATATTTTAATAAGGAAACAAACTAGTTTCTTCACAAAATAGCAATACACATAAAGATCTTTTTAATGACACTACATAACCTAATACACCCCACCACTTATTTTTCAGGAAATCAAAAATTACCCTTTTAATCTGTAAAGTTCTGGCCTCCGCTCTACTGTAATAACCCAAACACTGTGTTCCAACAATCCAATAATCAAAATATTGCAAGTATAATTTTTCTTTATTATTTTCAATTAGTTCAAGTTTGTTCAGCTTAATCAATTAGTCATAACTCAAGAAAATAATCAACTTCTTTGATACCTTAAGTGAATTATCCAATACTATGCAAAAGATCATTTTCCTCTGTAACAACATTAAGAGAGTTCCCATCTATATTAAATGGGATTAAAATTATAATTAATCCAAACCATTTGTTAATACTTCAAAATCCTCAATACACTACAAATATACGAGTTTAATTTACATGATTTACATGAATAATACTGTAAGAGGCATATTAATAAAGGCCCAAGCACTAACCCATAAAGTACTACTAGTAACAAGGGTCAATGATGAAATTAAGTTGAATGGATGTCACCTACCTGTTGTAAAAACATAAGTGTAGAGGAGAACATTTTGAAAGTCTTCTACTGTTTCATCTTCAAAACTTGTGTTTCTACAACAGGCAGTTGCTGTCCATTCAACTAAATTTCATCAGGAATACTCTGCCTAAATAATCTATCAAAGAACAAGGGTCCAGTTTGACTGGATTCGATTTTTAAGAACCTTTTGCTTCCTCCAATCCAACATCCCTATATTTTTTCCAACCCTTTCTGATGTAGCATTCTTGGCTAATCTTTTGTGTGACACCTTATCAAACTCTTTTCGAAAATCTATTTATGAAAATACAACACCTTTTCCACCCTTCTGATAACAAGTAATATCCTTGAAATAATATAATAGACTCCCAAGGCAAGAATTCCCTTTGGTGAATTCATATTGGCAATAACACATTAATAACTCTTTCCTTGATAATACAATACATTTAACTTTAGAAATATTACCTTATTATAATCAGTGTAATGTCCTTAGTCTTAAACTGGGTTAATAATGAACCTTACCTGAAGCTTCATTATAGTAAACATTAATTCTCTCTAACTGCAAGTCAGAATCACCGTGATAGGTTCCAGTTGGGTCAATACCATGTTCATCAGATATCACAGACCAGAACTACAAAACAAAAGAATACATTTGTTGGCTTTAAAGAAAGAGAAAATAATAAATTTTATATTGTACACTCATAATTTACAGACACTAAGCACAAAAAATATGTTAAGAATAGACTTATTTGCTATACACATTGATTGGAAAGGAAAAACAATTTTCAAAATTCTGAAGTAATACCAAACACAGTAAATAATAAATTAAGCTTTCTCAAGATTTGTACTCTTAGACAGAGTAGCACTAAATTATACATACACACACACAGCTATTGCAGTACACAAGCATACGAAAGCACCAAAACTTCAAGTTCCAGTAATTTAAGTTTTCCTATACAATACAGTAAGATGGCTTTTGAAGCTCATATTGTTATTGTTTTTTTTTAATAATAACAGGCAGGTGCAGCTCATACAGGAGGCTTAGTCTTTCCAAATAAGCCATCACTCAGAGGTCATTATTCTCACTGACTCAAAAAATATTATTCAATATACGTGTGGAGAGAGGGATAGTCCGAAAGGTCAAAAGAAAGTGTATGCGAGTTACTGAGGAAAGTTTATTTATTTAGGAGAATGAGCTGATTCCTCCCAATTGTGCAACCCTCTGTAACCTGTAATTTATATATATATATCCAATATCTGGTTCATCCCCAATTCTATCCGAAACCACACGTCTATTGTGTATACAAGTTTCTTGCCAAAACAACATCAAATCCAGTTGATATCCTAATTTGCTTCTAGATTATTATACTTCATTAGATATTGATACAGAAAATCCACAAAATAATCCACATTATTCATCCCTAACTGCTTTGGCCCTATCATAATTTACAGATATGTTTAGATTTGTAGGTCTAAGAAGCATTTTTCAACTACAGCAACTATATAAGTTATCAAAATAACGAAGTAAATGTAGACCCAACAATGTCATGTTTTCAGACAAATCAAATTATTATTAAAAATATCAAGATGTCTTTCTTTTTTAGTTTTTGGTTGGTTATAACATAGGCTTCATGAATAAAAATGTTTTCTTTAGAAGTTTTTAACACAATCAAATAGTATGTCTTTAATGAAATGATAATACATCAGAACTATTAAACAAGTATTCTTCACCACCGTATTGGCTTTCACTAGAGCTGAGTGTTTCATCAATTACATACAAGCATTGATTAGTGTCATATAAAACAATTAACTAATCAAAATTAGTGTTTAAAATTATTACTGCTTCAATTGTTTCAACTATCCAAGTAATCAAAATATTGCTACTATTTTTTATTAATTCAAAGTTGTTCAAATTAATCAATTACCATCATAATTCATGAAAATAAACTAACCAATTGAAATTAGTGTTTCTAGTTACTGTTTTTGATTATTCTTACTATTCGTGTTTCACATGAAAATAATCAATTAATAAACCCAACGATAAATTATAAAATGGCACTAACCATTTATCTCTATTTTCACCATTACTTATCAAGTAATACAAAACATTTTGTAAAGGTAAAATTATGTAGAGATGGTAGTGCCAAAAAAGAATGCAAACAAGAATATAGGGATGATACAGCAATACATAGATCATCCTACATGACTTTCAATATAAAAATGTAATGTTACACTGTAAAATGCACAAGTAAAAAATGGCTATAAGTTTGGTCAATTTGACTGATCTCGTAGTGAGAGTCTGAAATAATCAAGACATGATTTAACTTAACTTGGTTTTTCTTGTACACAACTCCTAGGCTCTTAGTTACACTACATTAATGCCTACACTGACATGACCATGATACTATGACAAACAAACTGCATATCAACAGTCAGGAATATATAACTTACAACTGCAGTAATATTAAAGTCAATTATGCATTTTTCCCCTGACTGAAAGTTAGTGTATTCTATGAATGTGTGTAATATAGTTTACTATTAAGTGTATTTTTTTTATTCCTTCATACATAATATAGGGGTTGGCTCCCTAAAAACACCAATTGTATAGTGTACAAATCATTGAGTATTCTATACATTACAGTCATCTATTATTGGCTGGTAATTCCGGTTTCACCCTGTACTTAAGCTTTTTAAAGAAACACCAGATTTCTGTAAGAAAGCTAACTTCAAGAGGTAATGATAACATATTTTACACTAGAATTAAAACTTTTTTTATAAATTTCGACTAAGTGATGACGTTGTTCACTGCCCAGAGCGGATTCACGTTTAAACTGATGTTAGTGATAAAGTAGCTGTAGAGCTATCTCAACTGAAACAAGAAGGAAGATGAAAAATTTGGTGGGTTGGTCACTTTCTGGTTTGGTATCTTAGTGATGGTTTCTTGCCTTGGTTTGGGTAGAAAAACACATGAAGGTAAGTGGCAATCAGTTTTTAAGGTAAAACTCTGTCACTGTTGATTTTTTAGCATGCATATTTGTATTATGCCTACTGAGTACCTTGGCCATCCCTAAATATATAGTCTACCACCTCTATCATACTATCCTGAATGAGCAAAACTAAAGTTATTAACAGTCCAATACCTGATATGGTCAAACACACGAATTTCCAAGCAAAAAATGCAGATCGGGAATATTTAGTACTACTTCGCAAATCCTTAATTCTATAAGAGAGTTAGTTGTTGTTTTTTGCTCCAAATTTAGTAGAATAATAAAACTGAAACAGTAAAGAATCATTGTTAGTAAAATAATACATGATTATTAATATTGGAGTATAAAAAAATTGAGATGGACAGTTATTTTGTACAAATGTAAACAGAAAAGATATTTCTAATTTTAATGCTGGCTGCCAACTAGATGTTGCAATTCCAAAGCTTGTTCTGAATTCTGGGATTTTAGTGGCTCAAATTCCAAGATTACAAGTTTTATTTATTTACATCATTATATTTTGGTTTAATAAAAAGTATCTGTATTCCTTTTCTAATTCAAATAATAAATCTTTGTCAGAGAGTGGTGTTTTTTTTTTACTTTATAGCCAGAAGCAATGACTTATAATAATCCAAATGAAGCACCAATAGAAATATCAATATTAATCTAGTTAAAACTGACTGGATGAATAAAATGGAACTTTCTAATCAACAATAAAAAAAACCTAAAATTTTAAGATGACAACAAGCATTTTAACTATTTTTAATGCTTTCTCTAAACATTGTCGACCAGCAAGATTTTGGAAATTTGATAACCTAAAATATGATAGAAATACTAAACCAATTTATAAAAAGTCTTAAAGCCAAAACCAAATACTATATAGTATGTTTGTCCAAAATTTCATTCAATTTGGTTAAATACTGCCACTGTAAGAACAAAAAAATCATTAGGGTGGGATGGGGGTATCAGTGACACACCTGTTATCAAAAAAGGATTAATATAATTCCTGGAATTTGATCCCAGGATTGCAACCCTCACCTCCAACAGCTCCATCTAAAGATATCTCCAAGACTACACAAACTCACACAAAATAGCTTAATTATGTAATTTACTTTTATTCACTATCAATGAAACACAATGATATATTTGAAAAACATTAAATAATGAATCACACAAGCACATGCCTACATTTTCTCTATAACAATCCCTATTGTACAACTACCTTAAATAAAAATATTTAAATAATTACTAACTATTTTTTCCAGTCAGCTACTCACCAAAAAAAAAAAAGCCATAACTGTTATGAAATATAAGAAAATTAACAATACATATTTTTTATTTTACTCACTATTATACAAACATCTGGCAAAACAAAAAACCTTATGAATCTTGAATTATTCCAAAAAGACAAGATATAAGGTTTCACAAAATCTATTTACTCAAAGTTTATGAAAAAATATAAGTTACTGAGTCACAAGACTAGAGGAAAGTATATATTGACTTAATATACTTCACAATGGCGAAATTTTCAAACTAGGAATTTCAAAGCTTTCAAAACACATATAGTCACATTAGACTGAAAATGAAATATACAAATAACATTGCTAAATATTTAGTTATTCTCTTGAACTGAGAACACAAATAAATTATATATGATGTATATATCCAGAAAATATATGCAACAGTTGATATAAATTAAAATAGGTCAACAAAACCAGTTTATCTGACATCACAGGCCCAAGTGCTTAAGTACAGACTTAAAAGGACATAGCATACGGTTGAACGCCTCTCACAAAAACAGGTCTTGTCTTCAGACCATATCAGGACATTCACCAGATCTTAGTTCAAAAATGTTTTAGTCCTATCTTAGTTATGTGTATTTGGCTAAAAAAAACTTGAAATCCAGTGTACTTTACAAGCTCTAAATTCAGTATGAACATGACAAGTACAAGTTATGTAGTATTACACTAAACAATGAATAAAATACACTACTCTTAAAATCCACATCAAAATCTTTGAATTAGAATTATGACAGAAATTTTGCAAATTTCTATACAGATTCTAGTAGTCACAATTTTAATGTTAAAACAACAATGAAAAAAGTACATTGAAAAACTGATTTTTAAAATACAGAAATCCACTGTAAAATCAATTTCATGATAAATAAATATCCAGGTAATAAACATTATAAATATGTTTTCTGAACTCTAGCAGAGCACACAAATGGAGTAAGCATAGAATGAAACTGGAAAGAGATTTCACCTCTGATGGCCACAAAGAACTTACCTTTGTTGCAGGAAGGAATAGAAAAAGCGAGGGAAAACAGGTAGGCAAATACCACGCAACATACATAGGCTAACACCATACATCTGTTCATAAAAACAGCAAGATTATACAGTAACTTTGCTTCACAACAAAAATAGCACATAAAAAGACACAAAACAAGTTACAAATTTATACCACTAATTCATATTTCAGGAGAAAGAAAAAGCCCACAGGAAATCCTAGGTTAGTTAAAAATCTTGCTTGCATAAATTTACTAATAAAGTAAGAAACACATAATTATTTATTTTGTGATTTTAATCATAGTTATTTTATACTTTACTTGAATAAATTCCCATATTTTACAGGTTCTTATTTAACAGCACTAATACAAAAATCTTTGAAATACATTAAATATACACAGGTATATAGATACAGGTGGACTATAGTTTCTTTTTGCATTCAACATGTATATTAGTAGAAAAAAAGATGTACACAAATGAGGTAATGATTCCAGCGTGTGCAGGACTTGCCACTTTGAGGAACCCTTTAATTCTAAGTAATATTACCTCTGATGTTAGTTCCTCTACACATAAGCTTAAAAGGGTTGTCAGATGTATCAGTTTATTCTTGGAATTCTTCTCCAAGATGGCTTAACTCTTGTATAGTTTTCCCATAGCAATGAGTGTAAAGTATTCATGACTGAGGTGTTCAAAATTCATGTAGTATAAGGACCTTTCTTGATCTTGTGAAGTTTTCCAGAGGCATTAAACGTTCATGTATACATGTAGTATTTGTAGTACTATTGTACTATTGCTACTTTATTTTCTGTCAGTGTCAGGATAACTGACTAAGTAATTATTTACATGCAGGTGTGAAATTCTGCCAGTATTCAAGGTACTGAGTAAAAGAAGTTATTTTTAAGTCGTTACTTATTTGAGTTGCTTTGTCGTTTTTTTTTTATGTTTACGCCCACATGTTTTCTTTTTAAAAAACGTGTTTACTTCACCCAGATGAGTATCTCTAGTTTTGTTTTTGAATTTGAGAATTTCACCCCAGTTTACACATGTCATGTATTGTGGGCCCAAAGGCTAAAGTAAAAATAAAGTTACTCAAATACTGGTAGTGTTATTGTGAGCTTAAGCTTTGCATTTCATTTCTAGTCTTTATATTACAGTATAAAGTAAATATCTTTACATTTTAATCAGCTATACTCAACCAGTCTCAAAGTTTCAGTGAGAGTTCTAACTTGAAGTGGGTGGGTAGCTACTTCTAAGTTCTATGACTTTAGTCTGAGTTAAAGAGCGCCTCAAGCTCTAATACTTTTAACCAAGATAATTAAGATTAATAATAATAGTAATGCTCAAAAAGAGTTAAAACAATTACATTTAAAATTTAACTAAACACTTGGAATTAATAGTATTAGTATTACTACTACTAGTAGTAGTACTAGATTAGAACTAGACCCTAACGTTAGACAATGGGGCAGTGCCTTTAGAATTAGAGAGTATTTTTAACACAGTATATATATATATATATATATATATATGAGTAATTACCTTTGATCCTATCTGGTTTCCGCACTGTCCAGCTTGTATGTGTACAATTTCCCTCATTATACTTTTGTAGTACTGACGTTAACAGTTCAAAACTAGTACTTTAACTTTCAAGGAATATGACTTGATATCTGCTCTTCCTTCCAACATTAACAGATCTGAGCAAAAACGGGTCATACAGCAGTTTGAAATACTCAAATCACGTCGTCATCATTATCATTTGATCTGTGCATGTCCAGCCAATTACATTGCTCGTTACGTAACAACATAAAAACCGGTTCGCTTGCAGAAGTTCGCTTCCAGTGTTCAGTTTTTATGTACTAGTCGAATTGAAATATAGGTATTAAATAATCGTGGGATCTCGATTTCAGTGTTTATCTTAATAACTGACATTTCGATTATTCGCTCAGCGCTAACTTACAAAAAAATTTAAGGTCTAGGGCGGATAATAAAAACGTTTCTCATACTAGTTTAAAAGTTTCTATTTATTTATTCAAGCAAAGGCTCTCGTTATTTTGTACATTAATTGTTTCATTCGACTCGTGATAATAAGTTTGCATATCGTTTCTGAGTCTTTGAGGAACTTACAGCAAAACCTAGCACCAGATATTTCAAATATTTAAGTTGGAATGGCTCTCTTAGTAAGAAAAGTTCAAATAACTATAGTATTGTTACGACAGCGGAGGTAACGTGATCCTAGTAACACGTCATGCGCTTCTAGAAAATTCATGTCCCTTCTTGAAGCCTCGAGAGGCTACTAGATATGCGGTATTCTTGTATATATAAGACCGCCAAGAAGTGACGGCAACAATGGAATGTAATTGAACTGCAGACAGAGATAGAGACGGACAGTTGAGTCGAGCACGTCGTTCATTGTGAATTATAGCGTTTGTTATAGCGTGACTGTGGAAATTAAGTGTATTGCAAAGTTGGATTCAGAAAGAATAAACCAGTTTTAATTAAGAAAGGACTTGTATCGCTAAAGTTTCTTCGGAAAGAATTTTTATGGAAAATTAACTAATGACCAGAGACGTAACAAATTGGTGTCAGGAGTGGGATAAAAAAAAAGGAAACGAGAAGCGGCAAATCCAACTACAGCTTAGCAAATTTGATGGCAACAATACAAGAGCAGAAAAAGAAACAAGAAGAGAGACACCAGCAGTTGCAAGAAAAC
>NW_013666903.1:274406-305345 GCF_000517525.1 Limulus polyphemus | reverse complement strand
GTTGCAGGTTTTCTTGCAACTGCTGTTGTCTCTCTTCTTGTTTCTTTTCTTTTTCCTCTAACAACTGTTGTAATTTCGCTTCTCGTTCTTCTTGTTTATTTTCTTTTTCCTCTAACAACTGTTGTAATTTCTCTTCTTGTTTCTTTTCTCGTTCTTCTTGTTTCTTTTCTTGTTTTTGTATTGCTGCCATCAAATCTGCTAGGCTGTAGTCTGATTTGCCGCTTCTCGTTTCCACTTTTTTTCTGTCCCACTCTCTGACACCAATTTGTTACGTCTCCGCTTGTTAATTAACTTTCCGTAACTTCGTTCCGACAAAACTTCAGTGACACAAGTTTTTTACTTAATAAAACTGGTTTATTCTTTCCAAATATAACTTTACCGATACACTCAACTTCAGCAATCGCGCTAAAACAACGCTATATCAACGAACGTCAATAATATATCTGACTGCAGATCAATTACACACTGTCTACACACACATTACCTTCCCCTCTTTTATATACCAGCCTACCCTATATCTAGTAAAAACTAGAACATTCGCCAAAATACATGATAGTTCTAGAAACGTTGCGTCACAGTAGTCATGTGACTCGATGACACAACAATATTATCTAGCCTGATTTGATGCCATTTTGAAAAGTCAGGTCCTAGATCACTGATAAATCTTTGTCAGTTTATACCATATTTTTAAGATTTGTAGCCTGAAGTGATTACTGCTATTAGCAAAATAAAGTATCAAAACAAAGATGTTATTAAGATTAATCAAGTTGAAATTAACTGGATGTATAAAATGAAACTTTCTGATAAATGAATGTGTTTAGTCTGTTTCACAACCAACATATGGGTTTTATTGTTTTCACTTGTACAATGAGTTTTAAACCCTTTGCAGAATATCAGAATAAGCTTTTAATATATCAGTTAGACCGTTTTAATTATAAAGCAACAACAACAACAGAAGTGTGGGTGTTACTACAAAGTAAAGATAGTAAGAAGGAAAAATATAAAATTCTTACATGATACTAATAGTACGTACAAATCACACAAGGTTATCATTGTAAAACTGAATCAAATTTAAATATGAACGAAATATAAAATTACACTAAACTATTGAACTTAAAACTGCTAATTTAAATGCAAAAGAATATAAAAGTCGCAAATTGTTTCAGTTCAAAGTGCTAAGCCTAATTCACGTAAAGACCGTGCACTCGCCACTCTACACATCTTAACCCTAACATTCGTGGATCATCTTCTTTCCTAATAGTATATCTATTTTGAGTTAATTTTTCAATATAATGATTAATATAAATGGATATATGACATAGCATGATTTAAGCTACTATAGAAAAATAAAAGTCATATAAACCATGCAGTTTTTTCCAGAAGCAAATTTTCTAAGGCTCATAAAAAAGGACTATTGACCACTACTAAATGCATCCTCTACATAAAATGGCAACTACTAAAATAAGCACCACCCACATTCATAGTATAAAATCCAGAGAACAACGTCTCTTCACGTGCTTTGCTTATCATCCTATGATTCATCAAACGTGAACTACAGCGATTGGAATATCATGGTACTGAAATTGACACCTTTGACTAGGATTGGCTAAAAGTTTTACAACTGAAGTTTAACACGCTCAGATGCTGTTTTATAAAGAAAACAGACTAGAAAAAGGTTTAGATACCAATCATACATTGCAGAACCAGTGCTAAAGTGCAAGGAAAAATTTTAAATATGTTGAAAAAAATTTTTTATTAGAGGGTGCTTATTTATAGTCTCAAACTTGTTTTGGGATTTTTTTTATTAAACTTCTCTTCAAACTTCATTAAACAATAAAATTTATTACACATAACTGAAGGTTATGCTACTATTTACAAAAATAAAATCTTTTAAAAGATAAGTTCTCTATCATTTTTTCAATTCAAAAATGTGATTATGCCCTCACGATAAGACCAAATGGCTCTGATAGGTAAGAGGTTAAAGAAGTAATTATAAAGATAAAAACTTGTATTCATAAGGGAATACCTTTCAGTTTTTCTATCAAACTGTAGGGTACCTAGTTTAAAAATACGTTTACATTCTAGACACATTTTGTTTTTCAATTTGTGATTAGGGTTAGAGATGAATGTCAAAACTAGAACTCTCAAAAATCTCAAAAAGTAGGTACATTAATCAAGGGAATTGAAATATCAAGTTACTAGACAGTTCCTGGTTTTTTGTTTGATTTGTTGAAAACATTCTCTGAAGTGATGACCAAATCTGTGTGACATTTCTCCAGCATACATGTTGCACATGCAATGGGCACAATAAATTACATATTGGGGTACCGTGTATTAATTTTTTCATTAATGTTAAAGGTTGATTTTGGTTTACATTTTTTCTAGTGTACCTGTCCACTTAATGACATGAAACATCTTACTTTAACAATGTGTATTTTAACACTTGTACATTTGGATGGAGACAAACATGAGATTCTTCTATACTAAATTGTTTGTTTGTTATACTGAAGAAAAACTATACAAAGTTTTACAAGGCATTTCTCCAAAATATATAAATGTTAAATCAATGATATTACTTGAATAGCTTCATGTAATTTTGGAAAATATGAGATTTTGTACATTTTATGAAATGTTATCATACTGTTTTAAAATACACTCACTAATTTTCCTCAAATGAAGCATCCTTTATGAGTATCCCTGTTACTTTTTTAAATTCCAAAGGTTCACTTTCTATGATTTTATTGTACCTTTGAAGTTAAGTCAAAAGATATTCAATTTTATTGAAGAATCAAAAGTATCAAAACATGTTTAAGAAAAAAGGGAATTTCTTATCTGTTAATTCAGTGGTGAAGAAAACATAAATGCAAAGTAACTTAACTCCTCTCATCATGTACTACTATCCTTTAAATTTCTGTCTTGGACACATTATACAAGAATACTTTTGTGTCAACTAAATTTTCTCACATAAAATTTTTGCCACCATTCACTCTGGTTGTAACATATAAAACAGCTTGTTTGATTAAAAGATAAAACCAGATAAGAATTTTAAATTGCTGGTCATTAAGAAAGTATGCATCATTCATCTTGTATATTTATCTAACCTTTATATTGACATATAATACAATTTAAAATATATCTTCAGTGTTAATGAAAAGATTACATTAGAAATGAATCTCTTACAGATTGAATATGCTGCAACAGCTTGAATATTGAAGAAAAATCAGTCAGAGAGACTAAATGAACACTTCAAGGAATGTCTTTGGCCAATAAAGGATAAAACAAAATTATTTTTTCAATTACCAGTATCATTTGATCAATAACATAAAGATTTTGTCATTGACATTCTCCTAATTAGAGAATTAGAAGAGGTTTGAAAAATATTTAAGACTAGGCATTCTGCTGAAATGAATGATAGATTTTTTTTATGTAGATAGGCTTATATGTGAATAATTGCTTTTTATGCAATTATCTTTATTAGTGTATGATAATGACTTTGAATTTTAGGGTTCATTACAATTTCCAAGATTACATATTGGGAATCTGCTGATTTTCAGAATTTTCTTTAGCCTTTTCCCTAAAAGATAGAAGCAGTAAATAAAACTGATAGTGATGAAATGAATCTGACTAAGCCAAGATATGAGAATTACAACATTTTATTTAAATAAATTATTTACTCTCAAGTGGATTGTCAAGAAATTAAAATCTATGTGCTAAGTATTATGGGAATTACTTGTCAGTAAAAGCACTTGGAACTGCTTACAAAATCTTCAATGATTAAATATGTTATATATAAATTGCCTGTATAAAACACTTGAGTACTCTGAAAGCATCAAATGTGTTAAAAATTCAATAATTTTTTTATATGCAATAAACAAAGATTATTTCAGTATCAGTACAACAAAAATAGTTGAACACTCAAACAGTAATTGACATGCTATACTTGCTATTACAATTATAGTTTGACTGATATAAAATTTCACTGATAATATCAGTATATATATTTGGGTTTTATGCATAGATTGTCACTAGAGATATCATAATATAGATATGGAAATATTCTATAATTTAATTTTCAAAAATCTGTAGAAATAATTTTTTTGATTGTGCAGTGTAAACATCAGAATTTTAAGACCTAAGTTGTAAACAAACCTTTGCTTTTTTTTCAGGTTGGAACATTTTGCTTTCTTAAGATTTCTTATTGGCAATATACTTAAGTATACATAATCAAGGCTTTTGTTTTAGGTTAGAATATTCAGATTAAAAATGTCTCTTTACCCTCATAGAAGGTAAGGTAATGGGAATTATTTTGGTTGAAGATCAGGGGTGGTGAGAAGCATTTGTCCCTCTTTGACCCACACACAAAACATTATAACAAAAAAGTTCTGTAGAAATTAATAAAATGATAGATAACAAACTAAGCACAAAGGAATGTTTTGGAAAATAATTAAAAATTGTATTTATCTTTGTGAAGAGGAATGAGGTTCACTGAGTGATTTTATTTGATTGGAATCAAAACAGGCTTGTAGCAGAGCCATTTTGCTATGCTATAATCAACATCAAAAACAAAGATGCAAAGCTGAAAAATACCTTACCTTGAGTAATCTTAAAGTCCATGATCCAGAAGAATATTTGGAAGCACAAGGAAACAAAGCAGAGTAAGACATAAGGAAAGCTTCAAAGGTGACTGCAAAGCAAGCAACATTTACAGGTCTGTTTTACAAAGTAAAGCATTGGAATGCAGATTATTTTAGGTTGATTTATAGTTGTGTCGAGTTTTGGTTTTCTTCAGTGTCTTGTTTATTGTAACTGAAATATCAAAATGAAATTGGGAATTTAAGATACTGTATACAGTAAAATGGAAAAAGAATAGTCTCTCTTATGGCAACAGAAAATGTTGGTCACTATATATTTTTTGCTACAGACTGCACACTGCATTAAATTGAGGTGGAAAAGACAGCTGTTCATAATGTATAACATCACTAAAAAATCAACAGAAATAGAGTAGTTTTATTTCTGAGGGACGTTGAAGTCAAACCTAGTAAAAGGATGAATGTAATTGATATATATAGTTTCAGTTACATGGCTGACATACAGCAATTTATCATTTATTTGAGCTTCCAGTCAAAAAGCAGTGGTAGATATTCTAGGATTTCAACTTTTTTGTTTCAATCATTCTGTGCTGGCCAAGAAGCATTTATAGACAATATAGAAAGGTTTTGACATTCCCAAATATGGCATCATAGTTTGTTTCAACATGCTGGAATTTCACTTTACACATGCTGCAGAGAATGCTTGAGCAAAGGTGTGCTACCAATGTGTACTTCAGGAAACATGAATGCATTCCAAGTCTCAGTACTGGACTGTGTCATTTTGCTACCAATCTAATTGAAGAAATGGGCAGTGTTGATGCCTCTGTCTTTTATTATCTCCAGCATTAACATTCTTAATACTTGTTTTACTTAGAGAGGGCCTCCCACTCAAAGGAAAAGTATTCCAACTATGTGTAGTACATTACTAGAAAGACTTAATAAACCTATTTTCTGAAATTGGTATGAAAATGTGTTTTTACATGGCTGCTTGCCCCTTTGATAGTAAAGATGTGTCTTTACTAATTCAATTCCAGTTGGGGTTCCAGCTGGCTATTGGAAGAAAAAGCAGGGACAACCAAGAATTCAAAATCACAAGCTTCAGTTATCTTCTGTATAGTACTACTATTAGTGAGGAAAAAAGCATCAGAAAAGTGCAAAAGAAAAATGCATCCTGTTATTAAGCTCTTCACACTGATCATGCTCTCCTGCTGGGTCAGCAGAAAGTTTACAGAATTACAGTGCTGAAATCTGAGGTTCAATTCCCTGTGGTGGACAAATACTGATTACTTATTGTGTAACTTTGCACTAAAACAAACAATCATACTTTGAGCAGGTTTGTAGAGAAAGAATAACAAGCTTTTTATATTTTATATTATTTATAGGAAAAATAAAACCCCAAAATCAGAAAATATACAGCAAAGTTAAATAAGTGTTTTCTGTTTTAAATAGTTTGCTGTGAATGCTTTTTTTCAGTCAGTCATTTGGAATTTATTAAAATATTTAAAAGGAGGGATTTTTAAATATACTTTGTATTTTACACATTTAGGAAGAATCATTAACGGAAATTCTTGACAAAACATTTACTGAAGTTCAGTAAAATGTATAGTGTTCTTAATATGTGTAACATAATATTGGCTGTTGATTATCATATTTTATCAATATCTGTATTGATATCAACAGAATCAATACTGGACAGCTGATAACAATAATTATAATATTATCTGATGCTTGTGCATGTCACCAGTTTAAGTAATATTATGTGATAAGATGTGTGAATAATTCTGAAAATTGTGTAGTAATGGCAGACTGCTGTTTTATTTTATAACTACTTTATAAAATTCTTGAAATATTTGGTTTAATGATTATCTCACATTTCTTCTAATGCATCCATTTGGATGCATCAAAGTTGTTTTTACATATAGGCAGCCAGTGAACATTTCATCTGTAGTTTGAGCAGAATATTTCATCAAATCATGTGCTACTTTGCAATTACATTTTTGCATATGTTAAAATGAGTATTTCCATTTTTTGATTATTTCACTTGTATTAATTGTTTTTATATACTAAGTAATACTGAAAAGATACATGACCTCTTTTAGTATGCTTTATAAAAAAAAATATTTGTAAACTTTAACTTTCATCCTCTTGAAAATGTTCTTAAATTAAAAAAATATTTGTATTTCTTGTTTCATTTCTTCTAAACTTGTAAATAATATTGCTCTTAAAACCAGTTTTTATTCATTAAGACTGATAATGGTTTTATCATATCATTATTTACTACTCAGTTTGTTGTTGCTAAATGTTCATAGCAACATCAAAATCATTTACAGTAACAAATGATATGAAGATAAATATCAGTTTTAAGTGATAAAAATGTGATACTGGTTATGAGTTTGCATGAAGGTGAGGTAGTAGCTATGGTGAAAACTGTTGTACAAGATCTACTGATCTTTTCTTTAAATATTTATAACCTTGTAAAGACAATGGAAGCTCAAAATGTTTCCATAATTAATTAAATATTTTCATTTAGTTTTATGGTCACAATAAAGTACCATTAAATTCTACTTAAGAATAATCATATGATTTTTTAAAATAGTTCATAACTGATTGTTCTAAAACAAATGATGGTTTTGTGTTGCTTAGTTGATGAAAATGATATGTTTGTTTGTAATAGCCAATTGCCATGACAAGGCCTAGTTGGAAGAACCGAGGAAAAATGTTCACCGAGTATGGTGTCTCCTTACGAAGTGTAAAACCTGACCAGACTGGTGTGGTAAGAAAAGCACAGTCAGAAGCTGTTTCTTTTCTAGTTTTGTACATGTTATTTTACATTCTATAATGCAGCTGTTATTTTAAATAAGGCTTATAAACAAGGCTTTTAATGTTTTGTTATCTGTTTGAAGAAACAAAAAAAATTTACATTTATTATGTTGCACATATAGATAACAAAAAGGAGTTGCGTACTAAAGTTTTTATGGTTGATACTTGTATAGGTTCCTTTGAACCTATTGTAGATGTCTAGCAGTTTCTTTATTCAAGTGTAAGATTTCAAGAAACTGTGTATCAGTTTTCTTTTCCTAATGCATGACATGAGTAATATCTGCTTTATAATTGGTTTCAAAATAACATGTATTTGTGTTTTGATCACATGTGTATGTGTATGAATTAGAAAAAGGATCTCTATTGGTATCTATTTTAGGATAAGCCCCATATCATCTAACTGTATAAATACTGTAGCACATTTGACCTGTCAGATTTTCTTGCAGTCTTCTGGGTAGTGCATTACTGCTGCTTCTGTGCTGAACTTGTAACTTGTTTGGATTATAATTAAGTGAAACTTCAAATGCTGTATATTTATCATTCAATAGAAAGGATTTTTTGTTCTGCAAATAAAATTGTCTGAAACTAATAAATATAATCTGTTAAGGTCAAAGCTATTCTGGAGAAATCTATTCTGTCACCAATGCAATATCTCATCCATCTGGATGTGTTTTTCAATTATTGACTTAAGTTGTGCTCAATGAACCCCTATTATGCTTTAAGCCATGGAAAGAGCCTTCAGGCTTTTACTTATGTGTCCTTTTCCTACTGTGTGGATGGTTTTCTCTCTTTTGGGGATGTGGGCATCCCTCAAGCTTCTCATTCCTTTGTGATGAGCACATATGTGGTCCCTTCAGAGGTCACTGCGTGAGTGACCAATGAATCATGCATTCCAATCCTTTGAATCATCCTGTCTCATTACTCAGGAACAACATCGTCAATTGCAAATGGTGGTTGGATCAGAACAACACTACTACTGGGGTACCCATTCCACCACCTCGTCCCGAGATCCATCTGTTTACAGATGCATCTCTTCAGGAATGGAGGAGCTTATCTTCAAGGTCAGGAGTTCCAGGGTATTTGGACAGAAGACGAGTCTACCCTCCATATCAACATGCTCGAACTCCTTGCAGTACACCAGGCAATAGGTTCAAGTTCTGTCTCTCTTGAAAGGAAAAATTGTCATGATGCATCCCGACAATTCCACGGTAGTATTTCAGATTTCTCGTCAAGGAGGCACACATTCTCGAGATCTTTGTTTTGGTGCCTTGGATCTACTCTACTGGGCTCTTATTTCCATTGTATCAGTCTTTTAGCATGTCATGTTCCAGGAGTGATGAATTTAATTGCATATCACTATCTTGACCCAACTGGATACTTCTGACAGAATGGATGCTACATCATGAGATTTTTCAGTGGATTTGCTCTCAGTTTGGGTTTCCAATGATTGATGCCTTTGCGACTCATGGAATTCTCAACTACAGTTGTTTTGGTCTCTGATACCTCATCCTCAAGCATTAGCAGTAGATGCATTCTGTCAGGACTGGACAGGCTTACATCTGTATGCCTTTCTCCTGATTTGGCTATTGCTCCAGGTTCTGACTATGGTTCATTCCACTTCCTGTCAATTTCTCTTGATTGCATCATATTGGCCAGCTCAAACGTGGTTTCCACTTCTGTATCTGCAGGAATGTCCACCTCTACCTCTTCCACATTAGCAGTCTCTGTTGAGACAACTTCGATCAGACATTTTCCACCCAGATGTTTGGAAACTCAATCTTCATGCTTCGAAGTTATGTGTACTTTGCTCGACATAAGGGTTTAACTTCTAAGGTTTCTCTGTATTTAACTAAATCTCTCCATAGGCCAACCATAGCTGTTTATCAATGGAAATGGAATATTTATGATCAGTAGTGTATTAAAAGGAATTTAAACCCTTTTCATCGTAAAGTATCTACCATATCCCGTTTTATAACCTGGGTATTTGAGACGAGTCTCACTTCATCTATGATGGATTTATATAAGGCATCCTTATCCACTAAGTTTCGGTATTCCATGTATCAAAAGGTTTTTGAATCCTCAGTACTATCCTGTCTACTCAAACCTTTCGTATTCTTTGACCCAAACGACCTTTTCAATTACCGAATTGGGATTTTACAGTTGTTTTTCATACACTGTTTCATCCTTATTTTGTGTTCATTGTTTCACCTTTTTCTTAAATTGTATTTTTTGATGTTGTTGGCTTGTCGATGTCATCTGTCAGAGTTGTTTGCAATCCATGTGCATCAGACTTTTTATTATTCTACAAATTATTTTCCTTTACCCCAATAGGCCTTTTCTTCCCAAGACTCCTGCAGCTAGGGAAGGGAAAGATCCTTCTCACCAATTCATTTGCCAGCCATTTATCACCTTTATGACCACTCTGATCCTGATCGTTTGTTATGTCCTGTTAGGGCCCTCAAGTGTTATGTAGCTCATACTAATTCATTTTGAGGTAGTAGGAATCGATTGTCATTCTTTGGAATCCTTCTGTTTACCGTGACTTATCTCCCATTACCCTAACAAGGTGGTTTTGTAAATTTGTTCACGTGGCCTATAATGGATTATCGTTACAGGAGAGGAATCTTTTGCATATCACATCTCATCATATCTATATGTCATTAGCCCCCCCGGTGGAATTGCCCTTTGGAAGACATTGTCCGGGCTGGTATATAGACTACTCCTAATACTTTCCTATCTCATTATTGCATGATCTGGCAGTTTTTTTTCTTCTGACTACCCCTGTAGTTATTTTGACCACATCTGTCAGATTTTAACAGGAGATGAGTATTTTCCTCAATCATGTTATTTCTATGGTCCCTTTATTTTTCACTGGATCTCACTCTGTGGTGAGTGTTGCACAGGCAGGTATGCTTTCTTGTTTGAATTCCACACTAGCAACCACTTTCACTAAAATTAATTCAGGCTGAAGCAGGCTCTGTCAAATTGGGGTGTTCCGTAATACAATCTAGGCGTCTACCAGATGGTATTACCTTATTATTATGGACTGCCACTCACGGACTATAATGAGTAAAGCTAAAGGGGATCATGCCTGTCCCTACTGATCTTCAGGTTGAATGAATTAGGATTGGTTTGCTTTTAAAAATGTAGTGAACTTGGTTCACCTATTGCACAGTTTCCAGAGCTCAGGACTCCCCACCATGTGTTACCCTCCCAGACTTTACTAGTGAAGCTCAGGAGTCCTTACCACCCTCAGTTTCTAGTCGCTGGGGTAGCAGACAGATGATTTTCCTCAATAGTCTTTAAGCGTGTTCCTTCATTCTTGGAGAAGAAGTCAGAGTTGGGTGCCCTCCTACTGAGGTCCCTGGATGTTTTTCTTAGATGTCAGTAGGAGTGGCACCAACCTCTGTGGGAGCCTACTTGTAATTCCAGTTCAGATTTGACATGAAGCTGTTTGGTTGGGAGGTGCATGGCCCTACTCTTTGATCAGTGTCAGTTTCGTATATTGTTAATGGAAGGAGGTCCACTATCTCCTCATAATTCTGAATGCAAAGTGGTCCCATCCTAGGTCCTCATCAAACAAGTAATAGTTTGAAATTGTTTTTAGAAAATACCTTAAAATGAAATTATTTTCTCATTTAAGAATAAAGATTAGTTGAATGTAAATAATTAATAAGCCCAACAATTAATTCATTAGCAAGTTCCACTAATCACCCATTGAAATACACTCCAATAAATGTATGAAGACAGGTCATTATGCACCTGTCTGCAGATGAGCAGACTTTTTAGGAGAGATTCAGTCTGTTATTCCCTAAAAGCTGTAAAGAAATGAGAATGTCTTTTGGAAAGAGAAAAAACATCACAGGGATCAAGCGATAGCTCATTGAAGGTAAAAAGTAAATTTCAAGCTAAATTTAGCAAAGAGGCATGGGTTAAATCCACAAATCTGACACCATGTAAGATTATGCATATGGGTTGTATTTAATAAATTCACTGTAGTCCTTAGTATAAAACATAAGGTTTATTAGCAGTGGCCATTTTTTACATAATGCTATAATAATAAGACATAACAACAATGTTTTGTTTTCTACACTCTATAATTCTCTTGCCTTTACATATATGTAATAGGTAGTGCCAGCTCACCATTATTAACTAATACTACAGTGAGGTAATGTAATTTTTTGTGGCCTTGTTGTAGATGATAAAGCTTTTTAATTTAGCCTGTTTTATTTACTTAATATTAATGGACATTGAAATTGGGTGTTTATAACCTAAAATAATGATTCAGAATACATCAATACTTTAACTCTTTCCCTATAGGCATCTTTTTCTATGTATGTCACAAGGTTTTACTGAGTTACATTCTAATTGTAATTAAACTACATATACACAAATAAACTTGGCATCAAAACTTAATGAATAATCCAAATTTTAATATTATATAAGTTTTAAGTTCATGATTTTATAAGGCAATATAAACAAATATTCTCAATTTCCCTTAGTAGAGAATTCTGACATTTGCTCTCTAGGTCTTCCCTTTTCTCTAATTTATTTACCACCCTTCTGAGATGTACAGAATTTACTCACTATAGTATAGTTATTACTCAGGCAAAGCATAATTTTTATAGCCTTTAACCTTATTTGGTTATAGAGCCATAAATTAGAAAATCAGACCTCTCTTGCCATGCCCACCTGCCACATCCTCTTTTTCACAAATTGCCAATAGTTCTCTCTGATGTTTACTGCTATATTGTTTATAACCAATAGAAAGTCAAAATTTTAATCTATCAAATATATAATTATATAATTGTGCTTTCTATATGAAGAATTGTCAATTTTGCTTCCAGCTCAAACTGTTCCTATGGGAAACACATCGATAAGCTTAGCTACATTTTTAATGGCTCTTATTGCACAGTTAGAAAGCCAGAAAAATTATGATAGTTAAAAAACATTGTCTGCTTATGATATGTTATTAGAAGACCCAGGTAAGTACTTTATTCCTTGTTTTCCAAAACATACGTACCTCTGCTGATACTTATAGCTATTACTCGACTGCCAGGGTTTCTTCTTTGTCTATCTAAGCATTGGTCTGATTTTTCTTAATTGCTCCAGTCTTTTATACCCCACTGAATTGCCCTTGGCAATATTTGTCTCATGATACTCTCCACCTACATCAATACACCCTCTCTCCTGGTACTGTATACAAGCCTCTCATTCAGATAATTTTATCACTTTTTCTCAACAAAGCATCACTAATGATTTTCCAGTATTAAGATCATTCAGAGATACTTTGAATGCTATCATGTTATATAGTTAGTTTTCGTAATAATAATAATAATTTCAAAAATAATTCTTTTTCTTCTTCTGATTGGGAAGCTAGTTATTGTATGAGTTATTATTTCTGGCACAGAGGCAAATTGTATCAACATTTTACAGAGACTTTAGATTTGCTTTCTCTTGTGCCTTCTTTTTGTCTGTTTGATTTTCAGTGCCCTTGTGGGAAAGTGGTAAGTTGATGGACTCACAGTGCTGGGATTCGATTCCCTAAGGTGGTTGCATTAGATGACCAAAAGCTGCTTTGCTCTAACAAAACAACTTTACCTCACAAAATGCTGTTCCAATCAACAATAATCAACAGCCTTTAAATGACTTATGAAAAACAAAAAGGAGGCAACTTTAGGATAAGCTGCCTTTGATTTGTTTTTCTTCTGTTGGTGCTTCGAATGTGTGATGTTTTTGGTTTTTTCCTGGTTTCTTTTGAGCCTGCACATTACTTGTTGGCTGAAAGGTTTGGGAGCAAATTTTTAGTTTTTTCTTCATACATGGATCTTGTAGTTCATGCTGGAAGGTTGATTTCTCAGTTACGTGAAAGAACAGTTAGGCCTTATCCAACATGATGTCATAATTTCGTGATTTAGCCTTCCAGGTGGAAGCATTTTCTGATTCTCAAATAGTACATCTGCTCCTCGAATTTCGGAGTTCACCTGAGTAGTTCAGTGTCCCCAGGTGGGACAGAGTAAGTCTACGGACTTATAACTCTAAAAATTCAACATTTTGTTTTCCTGTCATGTCACTTTCTTAAAAGACTTTTAGGATCATCATTGTTAGCATGCACATTGGTTCAATCTTCAGCTTCCACATTACTCCTTGTTGTCATTGGAGTCTCTAATTACATCAATTCCACCGCTATTTGTGAGTCTCGACTCCTGACATCAGTTCCTCGGTACATTGGTACCTGAACTAAATTCTGTATATATCCAAGGTTTCCACTGCTTGGTTAGATTGCCAGTGGCATCAGTGATTATTGTATACCTTCAAAGGGTGGGAGGGCTCGGTTCCAAGTATTTCTGGTCGTATGGTATCATTACCCATGGGTCCAGGAGGACTGCAGGTACTTGAATTACAATTAGTCATTCAGTTCGCATCTTCACCACTATTATCCAGCCAACCTGTAGAGTTTCTGTCTCCCACAGTTCATCGGGATTTGGAACTTAGTTGTAGGGTGATCTGTGTTTGGTTGGTCTGGGGTAGTGAGAGAGTCATGTTATTTCTTCAGAGTTTTTATTCCTATCAGTTGTTGGACCTATCGATCTTTCTCATCTATATCAATGCTTAGATTCACAAATTACTTTTTCCTTAATCTGTGTTGAATTTTCACTGGAATTGTAGATGTCCAAGTTGGTTGTAGTCGGCTGCTATATGTGCTTTGCCATAGCAGGTGGTGTCTCACCACTATCGGCATTTGTTGTACACAACAGTCAGGTACTGCAGTTCTGAGTTTTTACCTTCAGACTATCATCGGCTTCACAAGGGTTTTTTCTTGTCACCTTCATTCCATTGTACTGTACACACACCAACCATGGACTACTGGTTACTGCTGGCACCATCTCGTCAATTGTCAGAACATCACATCTTGATTCTACTTTCAGAATCAACCAAGGCAGGTTTCTCTTTCAGGAATGAAACACATATTCTTGCTCCAATTCAGTATGTAATCAGTCTGTGTATTTTTTATTTTTCATATCATCTCTCAGTTGGGCTCAGCTGACTCCCATCCAGCTCAACTCTATAGAATAAGATGCCACACTCTTACTCACTTATCTTTCTCCCACTGCAAGGATGGTTCTTTCTCTTCTGGGAATGTGGACATCACTTGAATCCATCGTGCCTTTGGGACGAGAAGACAAGTGATCCTTTTATTGGTCTTTATGCAACCAGGAGATTGTCAACATCGATTCACTGGTTCCCCAGTTTCCTTCGGGATCATTTTTTTATCACGAGGGTTTTTTAAGTTGGGACACTACTATGATATAGGTTCTTCTACTGCCACTTCGTTCAGAGTTCCATCTCTTCACGAAGGCCTTGCTTCAAGGATGGGGTGCATATAACAAAAGTCAGGAATTTCAGGGTCAATGCATGGATGAAGAGGATTCCCTACACAATGTTTTCATCCTTCTTGATCTTCAATAGGCAGTGTCTCATGGTCTGGGCTTATTAAGGTATAAATAGTCTGGCTTCACTCTGACAATTCCATGGTGGTGTCTTATGTTTCTCATCAAGGAGGCAAGTGGTCTAGGGATCCATGTTTTAGAATTTTCTGACAATTCCATGGTGGTGTCTTATGTTTCTCATCAAGGAGGCACGTGGTCTAGTGATCCATGTTTTCGAATTTTAGACCTTCTTTTCTGTCATATCTCTCTGCTAGCTTGCCACGTTCCATGGGGATGCCTGTGGTAGCAGGTCAATTGTCTCAATCCAAGCAAATTCTCCTGACAGAATACATGTTATATCACAAAATTCTCTTGGATTGACTCTCATTTTGCCACTCATTGGTGGGTTGGCCTCTCATTGGATCACCCAGCTACTGGTAATTTGGTTTCCATTAACTCATCTTTGGACTTTGGCAATAGATGCATTCAATCAGCACAGGATGATATTACAACTCTGAGCCTTCTCTCTACTTTATATGTTACACAAGGTGCTAAATATGATTAGTTCCAACTAGTGTTTCCTCTAAGCCATGTGGCTGCGCAGCCGCACAACAAACAATCAAGACCCATGCACTTCATTATTTCAGCTGTGCACATCCTCAGTAATGGCGAGGAGTCTCAACATGTTAATGACCCTGGCAATCGATAGGCCTAAACCCCAAATAACCAACTGGTAGCATTACAAAGCAGCCTAATGATACAATAGGTTGATGGTCTAAAAATACCCCTCCCCCAAAAAAAACTTATAGCACACATCTGCACATTGCCTTGATACTAGTCATTCTATTTCCCTAGCAGCCTGGTCGATTTGCTCGCTGGAGGTCATGGTGCAGACTGGTATGTGAATCTCCCCCAGTACCTTTATCCCACTTTACTTGCATGATCTGCTCGTCTCTTCGTCTGAGGGTTTTTGTCTACCCCCTGTAACTATCTTCACAATTTCTCCTAGACTACCCAAAGGGGCGAGTATTTTTATTTCTAGCTTTCAGGGTCACTTACCTTGTTTTCACAGGATCCCACCATGTGGCGAGGGTTGCCCAGTCTGGTATGTTTTTATCAAACCAATTATGCACTTGGAACCACTAATTGAAGATACTTTGTATAGGTTGTAACAGGCTCTGTAGAAATGAGGTATTCTATAAGACCACCTACAAGCTGATCTGGTGGTATTACTGTTTTGTGATGGACCACCATTCATGGATTCTCGTGAGTAAAGCATAAGGGAATACTGCCCATCCCTGCCAATATTTGGATTGAATAAATCGAGATTAGTTTGCTTTTAAAAATTTAGGTAACTTGGTGCAGCTTTTGCACTGTTTACAAAGCACTGTTCCTCAGGACTCCCCCACTGTGCATTACCCCCCCCCCCCCTCCCAGATTCTACTGGTGAAGCTAGGGAGTCATCCTTACTGCACCTGGTTTCCAGTCATTGGGTTGGTGAACAGAAGCTTTTCCTCCAGAGTGTTAGAGTGAATTCCTCCACTCTTGGAGAAGAGGACAAAGTTGGAGTCCCTCCTACCTGGGTCCCTGGATGTTTTCCCAGATGTGGATAGGAGTGGCAGGAGCCTACTTCTAATACCAGTTCAGATTTGATGCTCGGCTATCAGGTTGGGTGTGCATGGCCCTTCTTTTTTATCACTATCTTTTCGTAATTCCGAATGCAGAGTAGTCCCATCCAGTGTCCTTGGTTGAGCACAGCTGTTTCACGTCCTCCTGATAATTCTGGGGGCAAATGGAATTTACCTTGCCCACTCAGTTGGGGATTGAGGATGATGTTCATAATTCCAGATTGGATGAGTTCTGTTCCTTTGGTTGAGTAAGGCATACATGATTCCATCATTCCGAGTCTGGGTTGTTGTCTTTCAGGCTTTGTCAGGTGAAGGAGAAGGTTAGTCCATTTCGTCTGTTACTTACTTTCTCATCATGATTATGGTGGCTCAAAATGCATCACTCTGTGGCTACAGGTTGGACCTTATTCTGTTGACCTCAGTCAGACATTGTTCATCCAGATGTCACCAGTCTCTTGTGTTCATGCATGGCTTTTGTCAGGTCCATTGTCACAGCCCAAAAACTGACTCCACATGTTACATATTTTCTTTCCTATTCCATTAGACCTTCTGTCCATTAATAACAGGTGATAATATACCTTCCACCTTTGGTCTCTTTGATGTGGTTTCCATCCTTCCCACCCTTCTGTTCCTCATCTTTCCCTATTCTTCACCTGATTGTTTGACAAAGGCTTGTCCACTTTGACCATTTCTAGCTATCAAGCTGGGTTCACGTTCCCAACTTTTTATTCCCTGGAACCTTTCCCTTTCCTGTGCTGTGTCCCCTGCCATGCTTACTGGTTGAGCTTGTCAATTCATTAGACTAACATATTTGGACTTATCCATGGACGTTTGCCATCTTCACAACATTTCTTCTCATCAAATTTGTCACATCACTGTGTCCTTGGCTGCTTGCCTTCGGCATCCTTTGGAAGAGATTGTTCAGGCTGGAATGTGGACTACTTCCAATACCTTTGTTGCTCATTATGTGCATGACCTGGCTGTATCTTCCTCTAGTGGATATTTTCTCCCTCTTGTGGCAATTCTACACATGTCTATTCACCTTTGACTGGGGAAGTCTTATCACAACCTTGTAAAGCTGTGTTCAGTTTGTTTTACATCTTGCTCCTACTGTTGTTTTGGGAATTTGATCGGTTTTGTCCAAAAGCTTACTTCCTCTTTGTAATTCTAGTTGCTTTATGTATGACATTCTGTTTACTTTTGGTTGGGGTTGCTGAGTCTATATAATACCATCCACATGCCCTAGCTTCTGTGTTTATGCTACAATATGTTACAATATATCTTCTTTGATCCCCAACCTCTTAATGCCAAGGGTGTGTTATGAACCTCATCTGTTCAGTTGAGGTTGTATATGTACATATATACTTTTACTTATATTTTATTATAAACTGCATTGGGGTTGCCAAGTCATTATAACACCGCCCACATGCCCTAGCCACTATGTTTATGCTACAATATGTTACAGTATATCTTTTTTTTTATTCCCAACCTCCTAATCCCAAGGACGAATTATGAACTTCATCTGTTAGATACTTCTATTTATATTTTATTATAAACTGCATCTCCCAGATTGAGTTGCATTTGTGCCTATCCTTTTTTCTGCCCATATCAGAATCATTTCCTGCTTTAAGGGCAAAGAGCATACCTGTTCCATAAGTAATGTGGTACCCCACAAGTGTGCTTCATTTTCATTTCGGAGCACACCCATTCATTCTAGGTGATCGCTCTCTGCTTGGTTTCTATGTTATGTGCCTAAACAAGCCCCTTCACCTTTGCAATAAGTGATTCTTGCTTTGTGTAAGTGAAATTAAGACCGTATCAGAAGTTAAAATTTTTCTTGCACTGAAAATGTATTTCCGATAGGTACTTACCTCACACACTTTCCACCCTTTCTCCCCATGGGCAATGTTTTTATTGTAGACCTTGCTAATTTTCAAAAGTGAGGATTGAGCGGGAACAGCAGAAGGAGCTAGCTGCACCAATATAGGGGTTGCAATACTATTGGTGGGTAGTAGTCACATGATATGTACATGTTCAGAAATGGTACAAAATTGACGGGGTATACAGACTGGTGTGCTGATTGCAAAAAGTTTTTAGCTATGCTTAGAGGGCAGATGAAGATCGTGATAGGAGGTAAGTAGCTATAGGAAATAGTGTAAGAAAAATGTTAACTTCTGAGAACTGTATTTGGTCTAAGAATTTACTTTATGGATGAGGAGTAATTTTCACTTGATCTCCAAGTAATATAAGTGCTACATGTACACAGTGCTGTATCTTCATAATATTAATTTCTGCTTAAACTAAACCTTGATCAGTGTTGGTCAATAAAAAATCTCCAGTTGACAGGAAAACTGCTAACATTTTTACCTGCTTGATTAATCTGAACCCCAAGATTGTTTCTTTCATAACATTGTTAAAGTTATTCTCATACAAATTATATTTATAATTCAAATTTTGATAAACTACATGTCTTATCTTACATTTATTATAATTTAAAGCCATTTGCCTTTCATTTGCCCAACTCACCAAATAATCTAAATTTTTTTTATAAAGCAACAGCATTATCTTTGCAACTAGCAACACTCAAGTCCTTAATATCATTAGCAGATTTTAGTAATTTTATTGACCATTCCTCCTCCTATATCATTAATGTAAATCAGAAAAAGCAAAGATCTTAACACTGAGCCTTGAGGTATCATACTTGTGACATGAACCCACTTGGAAGTAGTTGAATCTTGAACTGCTACTTGTTAACAATTGTCTTTCGGGCTAACCATGATATAACTACATCTTTGCTAAACATATTACTGCTATAGATAGACTGTTCCTGCTGGCTGAACATCCACTGTTATACTTCTTGCTGTTATCTCTTGTCTTACTGGCTAACTGTGATATGGCCATACCTTTGTATTTATAGAAATCATTTGACAGATCAATATGTTTTTCTTATGAAAATAAATGGCGTATTCAACAGTTGTGTAGTAGGTTCCTTATAAAGTGACCAGTTATTGTATGTTATTAAATGCTTCTGTAAAGTTTGCTAGGAATAAGGAAATTATGTCATTGTTCATTTTCTGGAGTGTGTATTCAGGATAAATCAACTATAGAAATATAATTCAAATCAAGCTGAGCAAACAAGCTAAAAATAATTTAAGGCTTAAAAGATCATTTTGTTATTATTCTTAATAAGGTTCAAACAGTAGTCTACATTGGCTAGTTTATAACCAAAAGAATGTCTATATTGATATGTAAAAATACAAGTATTATATATTGCTTTTTTGTTTTCGTTAAGAACATGGTGTTGCACTATCTAACAAATGGCACATGCCAGCTAATGTTTGCCTATATGAAAGAGATCTTCTTTATTCCTGTGATGCTACTACTGAAGGCTCTGTGTGATGTTACTGACCATTATATCTACAAAGAAATGATCAAAGGAAAAGAATATGACTCATTTTTCAAAGGGTAAATATGACTCCTGTTTAAAGTATTTATGTTAAACATTTTGTAAAAATGTGCTTTTGTGCCATTTTTTTCATATGCTAAAACAGTGAATATATATCACCATTCTTTATTTAGTCATAAATGTAATGTCTTAGTTTAATACCTAGGTAGAATATTCATTGTACAAATTCTGTGAAACACCAACAATTTACTCTTTAGGTACTTCAATACATATATTTACACTACCAGATATTTTTAATGAAGTGGTATAAAATATTCTTTTTTTTTCTTTAATCCCTCTCTCTTACCTGGATCTATACTTTGGTGAATAAAGTTGATGTTAACTTGTAAATAAAATATGCTACAGTCCCAGCTGTTAATGAAAAGGTTGGTTTGTATTTTCCTACTGAGTTATTCACATTGGGTGAAGAAATTTATGCAGTGGCTATCATGTAAACTTGCTATTAAGTTTGAACTGGCTTTAATTTGTCCATGCCAGAAGTTTCATTGGGTAAGTGAAATGTTCACCAATCCTCCAGTGTTAGTCTCCAATTAATGCTATTCAATAAACTTCACTTATAAAGAATCAAAGTTTCAGTTTAAGTAGTCTAAAATATGTAATTTATTACTTCTGTACAAAAAAAAATACATATACTATGTGTAAATCCTGTTTTATTTTGAGAAACTTTTCTTTTGATATTTCATCACAGATGGAATCCTTTCAAACTTACAGGTTGTTTATAAGTTTTTGTAACCAAATGAATAAATATATAGATTGTTAAGCCTCTTTTTTCACTCATGATATAAGAGTCTTGGAATAATACTATAGGTGGCATTGTTTTATAGCATACAGTTGTGGAAAATCTTAAGTTTGTCTAGACATGTAATGATCATTTTCTTTAAGATATACTGCATTCTTCAATTTATTCACTCAGCTTAATAAATCTGTAGTATGTGTGTTCTTTCAACAAACACTAATAATGTGGATTCTATAAACTGCTAATGTTTTGTTGGTAACAAACCTTTCTGGTTTAGGATACTTCTTTATTGTTACTATCTGCTGCCTAATGCTTTGGCTAATTAAGAAAGTGTGTTTTGTTGGACAACAAACTCTGGTTTAGGCTAGTTTTTTCACTGTTATCCTTTGATACTTCAACTGTTTTGGAAAGTGTTTTGTTAGATAACATACCTCTGGTTTATAGTACTTTACTGTTATCACCTGCTGCCTGATACTTCAACTACTTTGGTAAGTATTTTTATGTATAATGAGCCTTTGTGGTTTAAGGTTCTTCTTTGCTGTTATCATCTGATATGTCAGATGTTTTGGAAAGTGTGTTTTGTTACTGTCATTTGGAATAGTTCCAGAGTATATAAACAGATATTGTAGTGATTTTGAGATCCACTACTTTAATTCTTAAGAATAAAGACAGCATACCAATAATGTTTGTGTAATATGAGTTTGCAAGTTTAAAAAACAAAAATTTAGAAAATTCTTTGAGCAGTTTGTTTTAGCCAAACAGAAGTTTTTTTTAAAGTAGCTTAAGGTAAATACTTAAATTTTCTAACTTCTATTAAGATTCACCTGTCTAAAGAGTAATTCAAAAAATATATAAGTGGCAGAAACTGAAAAAAAAACATCCAAAAACATGTTTGCTTATCATATCAAATCAACAGCTTTAAACAGCAGTTAACTGAAATGTATTGTAATTTTTTTGTACAAGCAAACAATGTTGTATTCATAAATACTTAGATTGTGAAATTGTTGTGATGACTAATTCATAATCTGCATTAAAATTTCTACCTAAAAATTTGTTTTGGAATATCTCTCACATGCTTATTTCAATTTTAACCATCTTAGTTAGTGAGAAGGAAGTCTTGTGATAGTTATTTTATTCATGGCTTTTCCCTTGACTCAAACATCTTGTTTGTTTTGACTTGCTATCAAATATAACTTGCTTTGACAAAGCTGAAACTTCACACATAAACAAATCAAATCCATTGTTCAAGTTGCTGCTGTTTATATGTTTTAGTATTGGTATTGAGGATGCAAAGGAAGCATGTGTTTAATTAATCAACAAAAGTTACCATAAAACTCAAAATAATAATATTTTTTAGCAGTTTATGTTTGTCTCTCACACATCAGCCTTCTTTTATGTAGAGGAGAAAGTGCAAAAGTGTAGTTGGCACCTATGGCTGACAAGTGACTGTTTATTTCATTTCATTAAAGTTCAGATTAACACCTTTTCTATTATTCTTTAAAACAATGCCCATTTGAAGTGTGAGAATTAACAAGTATTACAATTTTCTACATCTTCAAACAGTTTTAACTTGCATATAAATGTTTTGTATAATGACTTTCTCCAAGTAAGTTCTTCACTTTCTAAACTATAAAGCCTGGTCTTATAGTCTATTCTCTATTTCTACTTTGCTGAAATGGTGAGGGATTTGACATTGTAATTTTAGGCTAGTTAGATTTTTTTGAAAAAGAAAATGCAATGTTTAAAGTTAAAGTTAATGGTATGTTTTTCTAAATTAAGATATTAATTTCCTTATAACTTAATCACTAATAAAGTACATAGCTACCCATATCAAAAAGTTTTATTGCATTGTCATGTTTGTTATTGGACTGCAAACCATAACATCAGAATGTTTTAGGTTTAATCTCGTGCCTAAAGTTGAGTTCATTCATGATTATTAAACAGATATTATCTAAACTAGGCTTGTTCCCAAACTTGCATTCATTGACGTACAACCTTTTACATTGTACTTGCATTAAAGTTGTAGCCAATGAATATTAATTGTTCTGTAGTTAGTTTCCTATACAATGATTAATTATTGATGTGTTACTAATATATTAGTTACTAGAGACGAATTATTAACTTGTTTTTATCCTGTGTTTTGGCTAATCTGCTGCTGTTTTTGGGGAATTTCTGCAAATTACTGTTTCTGTGGTGATAATGGCCAGGATTCAGTTCTGTATCTTCTATAGCTATTGTGCTATCTATTTATCTAGGGTCTCTCCAATAAAACTTAATCAACTAACTTAGTTGAATTATTTCAATAGGGCTTTTGAGGTTTTTCTGACTTGTATGCTAGGTTGACTGTGTTATTAGTTAATTGAATTAGTTTATTTTTCTTACGTATGTTTGATACCCCATTATTTCCAATACAGTACTTACCTCTACTTACAAGATTAGCTATTCTCATTCAATGCTGCCCTCTATATGCAAACTCTTTCTTTACACTGACAACTCCTGACACTTTCCTGACAACTCCATGATCTAGGGCTGTGATTTCAGGGATCTTTGCCATCAGTGGGATTCTCCCCATGTGGGTGCCTTTGCTATGGGTCTCAACAACAATTTACCTCTTTTGGTCACTTGTACCTCATCCCAAGCTCTGGCAGTCAATGCCTTCAGCCAGGATTGGTCACACAAGTATTTTTTATTTGTACCCACCCATCCAATTACTTCATCGGGTGATTTATCTCATCCACTCCACTCCTTGTCGGGTCCTCCTGATTGCTCCTTATTGGCCAGCTCAGCCTTGATTTCCATGGTTACAGTGACTGTTCTTCTCTCCTCCTGTCCTTCTTGCACTTTCTTTCTACCTTCTTCATAAATCTTGGTCACATGTCCACAATCCCAACCTTCTTGTCCTGCATCTTTATGCCTGGCTTTTGTCTGGTCTTTGGTGAGAAGATCCGGTTTCACACATCGAGTAGATTCCTTGTTATATGGTTCCATCTGTCCATCTTCCATGGAGGTGTACCAATGCAAGTGGAGGGTATTTTGTTATTAGTCTACAATGTGGGTTTCCCTCTGACCAGCCTGCTGTGGCTCAGGTGGTGGAATTTCTGTCCTGGTTTTTTGGCTATGGGTCTTCAGTCTCCTCGCTTTTGGGATATCGGGTAGCCCTATTTCATACTTTACATTTTTCCTGATACTGTAGAGTTTTTACTTCCCCCTGTCCTTACCATGCTCATGTGTTTTTTCTGGAAATATTGCCCTTCCAGGCAACCTACCCTTCAGGATTGGGATGTTAATGTGGTCCTCCATTCCCTTACTTTTCCTCTTTTTGAAACATTTTCCTCATATTCCATGTTTCATCTTTCCCTTAAAACATATTTTCTTCTTCTCTTAGCCTGTGCACGTCAATGGTCTGATTTGTCTGCCATTTACATTTCACGTACCCTTTATCACCTATCTTCTCCTTTATCCAGATCAATCCTTTCTCCCAAAGACCTCAGCAGCTCTGGAGGGTGGTTCCTCATTTCCCCCTATTTCCCTTCCTTCCATTTCCCATCTTTACCCTCGACCGAATCCAGATAGTCCTCTGTGCCAAGTCAGGGCTCTTCATTGTTATATTGCCCATACTGCTTCCCTCTGGGGGTACACGTTTCCAACTCTTTATCCCCTAGTAATCCTGTTCTCTTTGTGGTATTTCACCTTTTAACCTTACCAGTTGATTTGATTGGCCTATTCCTCCATACCATCTTCTTCCCGGAATTTGTTCCAGGTGTCTTCCCAACAGATCTGACACCTCACTTTTTTCCCTTGCTTCTCGTTCTCGTTGTCCAGTGGAGGAGTTTTTGTGATGCGGCATGTGGACCACACCCAGTATGTTCATCTCCCACAATCTCCATCATACCACGGTTTCCTCTTTATTGGGGTTTTGTCTACCACCTGTGGCCGTTCTTTGGTGCGACTTTAACTGGTAAGTTTTTATTCATACTATCCATTCTTTTCAGGGGCCTTTTCTCTATTTCTTTATCCCATGGATCCCACTTTGTGGCAAGTGGTACCTGACCTGATATTCTTTAACTATAAATCTGCACTGTCCAGCCATATTGACTCATGCTTTATCTTCCATGGCTTTGCACACTCACCGTTGAGTAGGGATGCTCCACAAGATTGCTTGTAGGTGCATGACCTAGTGATATTTTGCTTCATAAACATGCCCATCCCTGTCATGCCCCAGAGAATAACTCGGTATGGTCTGCCTTTCAAAATAAGGTTTTTGTGGTCACCCATTGCACTGTCTCAGGTGATGACATTCCTCTGAACTCTTCAATGCATTGTCACCCTCCTTTCTTCAAGTGGAGTATGGCAGTCCTTACCACTTTCCAGTTCCAAGCCACTGGTGTGGTTGACCATGGAGGCACCCTGCTGAATGAGTTCCACACAATAACCATTCAGTTATAGAGTAGGGCAGTGGTGTTCTATGGGTGTAGATGATGTGATATCCTCCTATGTGCGATAACCAATGATAACAGAATGAGACATCAGAAGGCAGTTCACCCCTTCGATTGGGAGCTCTCATCTTACCCTCGCTTGGTTGTTGGTTCCCCACCGGCTGGTTTTGAATTTCGAGTGAACCGATCAACATACGTCCTCACATAGGTTTCGGGTTGTCTATCTTCCTCCCTAAATTTCCTCCATCTGGGTTGTGGGTCACAGCGGTGGTACATGGGATTATTCCGGTTCTGTCCTTGGCTATCCCTCATCCTCTGTTTTTATGGGGATGTTATTGCCATTTGGATTGTCCTGGCCTGTTTCACAGTTGGTGGAATTGATTGCATGCAATAGACATCCTTTCGATACAGGATGTTAAGTTCACAGATTGATAGCTCAGGGCTAATCCTTGTGTCATACCCAGGAATCGGAATGGTTCTTAATCCCCGGATTCTTAGGTTTAAGGTGAAGATGGTATGATCCTCATCCTACTCTCGCGTGGATGTTGGTACTCCACGGGTAGGTTTTGGATGTAGTTGACTTATCGAGTACGGTCTGCTGTGTCCTAGCCACTCTACACCTAGGGGCTCATTCTTTATTTACCCACCTTTCTCATTGTGGGATTGAGTTACAGTTTATCTCTATGGTTAGGATCACTTTCCTGCCACATTCTCTTCCACTCGGGTGTGCTACTCATTTACTGCCCTTATATTTTACACATTCCTTCGTTTGGCAAAAAAGTATACCTGGCTTAGAAGTGGGGCAGTTCCCCTCTTCTGATCTGAATCTCTCATTTCCAGGGGTATCCTACAGATGTTTTCAGGAGATAATTCTATCCTTCCCTTGCACCAGTCCCTCCTCCTTATCAATATGGGATTCTAGCTAATCTTGTCAGATGAGGTAAGTACCGTATCAGAAGTTATAATTTTCCTACACTGACACATTTTCACCCCACAATTCTTTGGTGCTAACATCTTCTGCCAAACTTTGAAGTGATAATTCGGTAGAGGAGTGTAGAGGGAGTCACATGCGTCACGTGAGCATGTTATGCTCCAATTGGTGAGGAGGTGACACATGATGATTTGCATGAGGGACATTTTGAAATCTTGCCATTCCAATAGGGGGGGAGTGGAAGGCTTGTGGTATGTGTAAAGAAAAAGTTCGCATGTAGAGAGCAGCACTGAACAAGAAGAGCTAATCTTGTGAGTGGAGATAATTATAGGAAAATTATAACTTTAGGCTTACTCCTTTTAATTACATGATCTTCTCTGATTAGCTGTTGCAGATGGATTGATTTTACATTGTCTTGTATCTCTGCTGTTTTCCTGAATGCTGTTGGTGTTTTGGTTTTTCAATGTATTGGAGTCCACATTAACAGAGGGATATTGTAACTGATGTTTTTGCCTTGCACTAAATCTTTAGGTGTTTTGGCGTGCACTAACTTTGATAGTTTTGTATTGTGGCTCTTTAATGCTTTTTGAGTTTATGCTTTTTTTTTGCATATTCTTTGCATGTTTTCAGAAAGAGATTTTGTACTAATTCTTGGTGTTTGCCTTTTTTTTTTAATTTCTTTACAGGTGTTCAGATTATCCATTGTCAATGGGGTGGGGGAATCAGTGTGCTGTTTTTTTTTATTCTTCTTAGCATTACAACATTCAAACTTATATTAAACTACTTTGTGTTTATGTTATACCAATTAGAATAGCATAAAATCTTAGCTAATAATCCATATTTTAATAGTATATAAGTTTTAAGTTCTTAATTCTACAAGGCAATATTTAAAGAAATCTTGAATTTCCACTAGTGTGACCCATGTGACACATTTTCTCTTAGCATGCCATCATCCCAATTTATCTACCATCCCTCGAAAAAGAGCGAAATTAAACGTAAGTTACTCTATAAAATTATTATTTCTTAGACAAACCATAATTTTTATAGTCTTCAATTTTGTTTGGTTACAGAGCTATCGATTATAAAATCATACCCCTCCTACCACACCCACCTGTCCTTCAGGATTTGTTACTAGTTCTATCTTATGTTTAATTATATATTACTTATAACCAGTAGAAAGTCAAGGTTTTCACGTATCAAATGACATATTGTATAATGTAATGTTCTGAAAAGATAACCATCAATTTTACTCGGAGTACCAACATCGTTCTCATAAGAAAGTTAACATCTAGCTTGGATAAATTTGTAATGAATGCTGTTGCATAGTTAGAAAGCCAGAAAAGTTTGAGAATTAAGGAAATTTGTCTACTTTTTGTATGTTATTAGTCTATATTGTTTGGTGCATTATTTAATTAAATAAAAATTATTAAGTGCATTACTATCATTAGTATAAAAATTTATGATCAACTCTCTTCGAAAACCAATAGCAAGAAAAAAGAAGCTTGGTTAAGTATTTTATTTCTTGTTTTTCATGTTTATTCTTTATGTATAATTATAAAAGTAACTAAAATGTTAAAATAGGGATCCTTTTAGGTTAGTTAAGATTACATTAAGTAAAAATAAATAATAATAATATTATAATAAAAATATTTCATGAGGCACACATGCAAACAGCTCGTGGGTAAAAAGAGGTCACGTGGTCAGTCAAATTGACCAAGCCCGTGTTGAGAGAGAAATAGAATGAGAAGTTTATCTTCATTTTGGGCTTTAGTTTCTGTTTATAGTGAATAACTATTTCTTTTTCACAATGAAAAATCTTTTGTAAGCTAGTGTTTTGGTTGATATGTTGCTTGAGAACTGTATGTGATGTTGTTGCTAGAGCTGGGTGATTAGTGGTTTTTATTAATTGATGAATAAACAGGTACAGTATTCCTGACAACATCGTATGTGTTCCTCATAAGTGGTGATCAAAATGTGATATTAATCTTCCTATTTACTAAACTCCTTACACACTTTGATAGCTTTATCCCATTTATGTATAAACGAAACCTTGTTACATGCTTACTAAACAGAGCTTACAACCTGTGCTTCACATATCTTAATCTACACTCTGAAATTTCGTTCTTACATGATATCCTGAAATGTGACTGACAATGTTTTGACAAAAATTTCTGGCACTAATTTTTTTTAAAGATAATATGGACATTTACTCTCTGGAGCATCGCTAATGACAACTAGTGACAACTAAATGGTACCATTTGTTTTAAATGCAGTAATTAAATTAATTGATAATTAAATAAAAAAGTAATTACTAATTTGGGCAATTATATTTTCATATATAATATATCAAAATTGCAATTAGAATTAAGTAGCCAGTTAGCCAATTTATTTATGTACATTATTTGAATCAAATAAACATATATAAATAATATGCAATAACAATATGAGACATCAGAACATTTTGCAGACACATAACATAGTTGATAAGTTTATCTGATTTGCTGAACATAATAAAAAATCCCTCATTCTTACAACCATTGAAACTCAAAAACCATGGTAAATCTATGAAAAACACTAATTTTAATTGAAGAACTAAACATCAAAAAACTTTTAATAAACCTTGAGCAATCTCCAGTCAAATGACGTTTTATACTATATATAAATATATTCAAGTTATCTGATGTTTTCTCATTAAAGACAATTTTTTTAGCTTTCCTGCAAATATAATTCAAGATATAAATACTTTCTCAGTTCACAAATAAAAAGGGTTTTACAAAAACTATGAAAAAAACTCTTAAACATGTGTATTTACTCAACTATGAGTCATAGTATAACTCATGCTCTATCCAGTCATATTTAAACTTTCTTTATAGCTGTTTTCAAAGTTGTGTTTTATTAGTAAATGATCAAATCATTTGATGTGGCACCATAACAAGGTGACACCATGGTTTGTAAAATATGGAAGAAGGGAAAATGCTTGAAAATCAATAAATGGATAATATATTGTTAAGAGTTGATATGTTCTTAGCAAATATAGTTATTATTTTTTTGGATGAGCAGAAAAATTATAAATATTTGACAGACGCATTGTTTACAGGCTAAACTCTTTGCAACTGTGAAGAAATTAAAATATTAATTTCTTTTATTTCCTTCAAGAATTACATGAAATACATCAGAAAATCACGAATTATTGACTAAAATAATTTTGAGTTAAAATTTTCAAATATAGTTAGAATTAACACATAAAATTGTCTTGAAAATTTGTCTAAAAAATTGGTTGGCAAAAGTAATGGCAAAAGAATATGAAAAGTAAAAGGAAACCTTGCTTTTAGACTTCAGGTACAATAATTTAGAATTAAGTTAATTTTTTTATCCTAAGCTGTTGCACATGAAAATGTGTCATTTGCACAAGTTAAACAACAGGATTTTGTAAAGGGAGAGGGGTCCAATTAGGCCTTTACCAGCATTACTTATAAATTTACATAACTATCAATGTTTACTTATAATGTTATAACTTTCCACTACTAGTAACATTAGTAATGTGATATCTTGAGAATTCCCAGCTAAACAGAGAAGTGAGGGCATACAAGAATAGGGGGTTCATAGATCTTGCATGCGGATGTGTTCACCAACAGATGTAATGGTTTGGCTGTAAAGAATGAAACAGGACATGCAGATTTACACAATGAACCAATCTTTAATTGAAATCTTGACAGTTTACAGTGTAAAGCAAGTGACCATGCGTTTATGTGTGTGACTAGCTAGAGTGACAAAGACTTATTAAATAATAGGTTCTTGGTAATATGTACCCTCCTTATGTAAAAATGTACCATGATGTGTTAACTCTCGACTCACCTTATTACTTAACAGTAATGAACTATACTATAGATATGAACCTTTGCTCCACTATCCTGTGGGGCAAGTTGTCACTATTCACTGATTGGCGAACTTAAACAAGTACTTAACTCTTTAAACCCATAATTATCACCATACCTTATAAAACTTCAGTTTTCTTCAACACAGTTTTAATTCTATGTTTATGGGTTATGTGCATTGGGTAATACTTGTATTGAGAATGATACACAGTTCAACAATGCTTATAATAACTATGTGGTTTCTTAACATAACAATTGATAAGATTTTGTTAAAGATTACAAGTATTTTGTACACAAAAATGAGATATTTTAATTAAGTATTTCTACTAAACTTTCATTATTTATATATTGTAGTTATTTGCACTCAGACTCTGAATAGTTTGAGTGCAAGGCAATTTTCATGTTAAGTATAAAAATAATTTTTTCATTTAATAGTTTTCAAGTTTCATTTGCATAACATTTAAAACCTCCTAAATGAATATCAAAAGTTTTTTAAGGCAAATGTTTATATTTCATTTTTAACTTTCTCTGCCATATCACTAGCTATTATCATCAACGTATGATTCAATGAAATGTTTAAAATTAAGATATTGAAAAATGTTCATACCCATTAATTTTTGTCAAATAATCTTAAATTATCTTCTTTTGGTTATATTCTTAATTGCACATTTTTACATTTTGACATATAGTTTATTTTTAATGTTTTATTTTCTTTCTTGTCCTTTAGTGCTCATTATTATTTCTGACACACATCAATGGGCTTCTTCAGGCAGTTTTACTCTATCATCGTTAGAGATACTTTAGCAAAATGTTCTTATACTCATGCGCTGGTAACCCTCTTTCAATCTTGCACATGGAAGGGATAGGCAAATTTAATTTTTCGATTTTATATATGCATTTTGAAATACCAAAAAATTAAATTACTAGTGAAACAGGTTAGCACTCAGATGAGTTTAATTGTTGGAGTTTCAATTAAAACCAACCCGTTCACCTTATTTATTTGTGGGAGGATTTGTCGTGACGAGTGG
>NW_013666903.1:270702-273581 GCF_000517525.1 Limulus polyphemus | reverse complement strand
TTCCAAAAATCCTCGAGACTGCGCCAGCTGAAACGCGGATTAGCACTCAGGTGAGTTTAATTGTTGGAGTTTCAATTAAAACCAACCTGTTCACCTTATTTATTTGTGGGAGGATTTGTCGTGACGAGTGGAGCCACAAGTCGCTAACTCCAGGAGTTTACAGTTAGAGTAAAGATGAGTCTCAGACCAGCAATATTACTTATAATATCTTTTATTACTCTCCAGGAGTTCTTCCAGGGTTCATCCAGTAGTCTCCAGAGATCTCCAGCCAGCCAACACTATGCAGTTGAATAATCTCGACTTTGCTAAGAAGGTTCCAACTCTCCAGTAAGTATCTCTCTCTCTAAATCAGTTTTTGTATAGTAGATATTGTACTGAGAGTATTGTCAATGTTAACATTCAAAGTAATGATTATAGAGTTGAAATATAAAGCAAGAGATATAACCAATGTATTAAAAGAACAAATAACGAGTCAACGACTCGAAGGACATATAAAAAACTAAAGACAAGGAGAGGCTTGTGTAGCATAGCATAAAAATAAGCCTTGAAAGATAAGTATCAAGCACAGGGCTAGAAACCGTTTTTTTTATAACTGCAGTCAGTGACAGATACGAGGCTAGAATAAGTTTAGAACGACTGTAAGTAACAAACACGAGGCTAGAGCAAGTAAGTGATAGCACAGCATATAAATGAGTATAGAAGTTAGTGGCCGAGGTCACAGTAGAGGCAGTCAACCACCTCGTTAATCACCACTGTTCTGCACATGCAAGATAAAGTACAAGGACAGGATAGAGGGTGTTGTCCTCGATTCTGTAGCACTATAGAAGCTACAGAAAAGTTTAGATTTTATGAATCATCCCGGTGCTTTGAAGCAGTATCAGTTACAGGACATGGGTGTAGCAGTACAGGCAAGTAGGCAGCCGGATAACAGCAGTTGACCATGACCAATCGCCTGAGGGTTTTTGGGTGTGGTACTGGAACAGTCCAAAACTCGCCTCCAAGCAGCCAATAGGAGCACAGCACTACTTGTGGGTGATGCTGTGTCCTATTTGGTTTCTCGCCTGAAGACAAGAAAAATCTGCTTTATAAACCCATGTCTGGGGAGGGAAAGTCAGTTCGTCCGGCAGTTCGTCCAGCAGTTCGTCCCGGAGTTCATTCGACCTATTTATTCTCTTTCTATCTCTCTTCTGTTTCTTAACTTTTCTAAGTTTTCTAATATAACTTCGTTAATTCTATTTAAATTCACAGAAGCAATGGATGAAATTTCCTCAGAAATTTCCCTTTGCTTCACTAGATTGATACCACAAAATACTATATGAAGGTCTAAAAAATTTTGTTTCTGTTCAGACTATGAGCTTGATCATAACATTTCCAAATCTCGGACAGTGTTATGACATTCCCAGGTTCAGTAATTTAGGAAAACTGACAGCATTACATATTTAAAAATAAGCACTTTTGATTGGTTATAAACATGTTGTCAGATAAATAGAGATTGGCTCTGAAATCCACTTTTAAGTCTAGAAGATGGGCAGGTGTCTGTCAAGAGTTTGCAAGATTGATTTCCTGTGGAAGCAAGGAATTGACACTAAGGAATTTGAAAGAAGGATATGGAAAAAGGGCGTTTAACCTAGTTTCTGTCTATACACAGAAGTTTAGTGTATGTGAAGAAGTATTCAACTTACAGAGGTGAAAAAATGAGGTTTTGTGAACTTGTGCATTGTGTGACATCAAAACTGAAGTTTAATTTTTCTTTATGTTTTCTTTTGAAATAAAGGAATTATAACTTAGATAATATAAAACTTTGAATTCCAATGTAAATTATAAATTTATATTATGTAAGTTATACATTGATCAAAAAGGTGCTTAACCCTTTAGCATCAGGCATCATTTACTTTGCATGTCACAAGGTTTTGAGTGACTTACATTAAAAATTTAATTAAACTACTATTTGTTTATGTTATTCCAATTAGCATAGCATAAAATCTTAGCTAATAATCCATATTTTAAGTTCTTGATTTTATAAGGCAATATTTACAAAATCCTGAATTTCCCCCAGTGTGAGAAATTTGCATTTTTTCTCTAGGCATCCCCTCTTCTGTAATTTATTCACCACTCCTCCAACAAGTATGAAATATAATGTAACTTACTCGCTATAAAATTGTCATTGCTCAGACAAAACAATTTTTATAGCCTTCAATCTTGTTTGGTTATAGAGCAATCAAATAGAAAATCAAACCCGTCTTGCCACACCCACCTATCACATCCTTTCTTTCAGGATTTGTTAATTGTTCTCCATTTAATATTATATTATTTATAACCAATAGAAAGCCAAGGTTTCCATTTATCAAATGATGTATCATATTATCTTGTTTTCTGAACAGAGAATTGCCAATTTTTCTTTTAGTATAAGCTGCATTCCCGCTGGAAAGATATCGACTAGCATGGAAGAACTTGTAATGACTCTTCTTGTGTAGTTAGAAAGCCAGAATAATTATGATGTTATGGGACATTGTCGACTTTTTGCGTGCTATTATTCTCTGTTCTTTGGTGCATTATTTAATTAAATAAATATTATTCTGTGCACTACTACTATTAGTACAAAAAAGTGGGGTTAAGTGTCATCGACAGTTAACAGCAAAAAAAAAAAAAGGAGGTCCAAGTAAGTATTTTATTTTTTTGTTTTTCTTATTTTTTATTATGAAAGTAACTAAAAAGTAAATAATAGGAATCTCTTTAGGTTAGTTAAGGATAGATTAGTTAAAATAAATAATAATAACTAGCAGAGACCCACAAAACATTTCTGGCCAAATGAGTATCTTTATCGTAACAGTACTTCTTTAAATATAACATTTCTAGCACAATACAAACGAATTATAATC